>NW_020897734.1:3635349-3663609 GCF_003984885.1 Neopelma chrysocephalum
CCCGCACACACCCCCCGCCCCCGCGCACCGGCCACGCGGGGGCGGCGCGAGACACCCCCGCACACACCCCCCACACACACCGTGCGCGGGGGGAAACACGCGGGGACCCCCCCCCAAAAAAAACAACCTCCGACACCCTCCCACCCTCCTCCAAATCACCCCGCTCCGCAGCCCTGAGTTTCGGCCTCTCCCGCCGCCGCCCCCTCCCCCCGCACCGCGGGTCATTGTTGGAGCCGCTGTTTGGGGAGGAGGGCTGCCCTGGGGGGCAGCGTGGTGCGGGGGAGCCGCGGGCCCACGCGGGACGCAGAGCGAACCCCGCGCACTCCTACAGGTGGGTGGCGGCCCCCGCGCCCCGCACGGCGCTGCCGCCCCCCCCTCTCATCCCCCCCGCACGCCCCGCACCGAGCCGGGGGTCGCGGGTGCCCGCCACGGTGCGCGTCCCCCCGCCGCGGGCAGCGCGGGCAGCGCGGCACAGATTGCGGCGGGGCGCGGGAGGGGTCGGGGGAAGAGAGAGAGAAAGAGAGGGAGGGAAAAAAAGAAAAACAATAAAATAAATAAAATAATTAAAAAGGTGCAAAGCGGGGAGCGCTCTTGGGCTCGCACCGGCTTTGGAGAGGGAAAACAAAAAAAAAAAAGGAGCGCGAAGGAGAGGGCAGGGAAAGGGGGAAGATAAACACGGTACCTTGGAGCCGAGCTGAGCCCTGGAATAAAAAGGGTTTTACGAAAGTGGCGCGAAGACAATATCATGTGATCGGGCCAGGGCGGCTCCTCCCGCCCGGCCAGCCAAAAACGGGGAGAGGGCTCGGGGGAAGCGAGCACATCCGCTCCCCGCGCCATTAGCATAATTAATTGTGTCCTGCAGCTGCGGCCGCCGCTGCCCGGCCAATGGCAGCCGCCCCCGGGCGCCCCTTCCTCCCGCCGGGGGGGCGGCTATGGAGGAGACCCTGGGAAGGGCCGGGACGGGCGGGCCGCGGGGCTCGGAGGGATGAGCAGTGCGGGGTTTTGGGGGGCTCCGCCGGTGCGGGGGCTGCCCCGGGGGGCCCCGGGCACGGCGGGGGCTGCGCCCTTCGCTCTTGGAACGCGAAACACGCGGCCGCGGTCACTCAGGGCCACCAGTGCAGCGATGGGTGGAAACTTCGGCCGTTTTGGGGCGAAAAGCCCCGAAATGATGTGGCGTGTTCTGCCCTGGCCCAGTTTGGCTTACGCGGTCCTTCCCACGCCTGCCTTCCAATGGCCTTCCAGCACCTGGGCACCCCAAAGGTGCATCCCAAGGGTCTCGCTACACCTGAACCCCCCCCAAGGCGCGCCCCGAGGGGTCTCACCGCACCCCGGGCACTGTTGGGGACCCCATCGCAGGGTGGCTGTCCCGCCTCGGCCGGCGGCTCTCGCAGGAATGCTAAAAATGTGCTAATTGTGCCCTGCCAGCGGCTCCTCGAGGATTAGGAGTAATGATCTTTAGGGGGCAAAAAAAAAAAAAAAATTCGATCGATAACAAAGTTTTACCCTCTCCCTCCGGCCGATGTGTGGGAAAGCCCGAGGTGCCTCGTTTCACCCCGATCATCGGTATCTGGAGTGGGAACAAAATGTCCCCATGGAAACCGGGCAATAATCTATCAGGGCTGCGTTCCTCATGCAACGAGAAAAGGGGCTTCTGTCCCGCCTGTATTTACTACTGCTTGATTTCTTTTTTTTTTTCTCCTTTCATTTTTTTCTGTTTTTCTTTTTTTTTCCTGAAATTTTGCAGCCCCGGTTCTTGCAGGTTGGAAGGGGCGAGTCGTGCCGGGCTCCTGCGTGTGGGCGCGTGTGAGGCCTCAGACAAAGCCACCATGTCAGGACGGGAGGGCTGAACCGCTCCGAGGGCTCCTTCATCATCTGCTCCAGAAAAACTGCAATTTGTTTCTTCGTTATCAGTGGGAAATCCTCGGCCCGGGTTGCTCCTTGCAAACTTTCTGTTGTAGTGCCCGGGATGGATATGGAATTTACTGATTTGGAGCTGCAGGGAGGTTGTGTGTAATGGAGGACGGAGGTAAAATTCGAAATTTAAATTTTCTCCCGGATTAGGCAAAGTATGTTTCTGAGGTCCCGAGCCACGAATGCTAAAAGAGAGCAAAATGCTCAACGCTGAAGTCAGTAGTTTAGCACAGGGGTGTGAATTTATTATCAGCACCCCTGCAGAAACAGAACAGAAATCGACAGAACAATGAAAAACACAAAAGTGTCCCAGTAACTCATTTAGGCACAACAGGATAGAAAACATTCCCAAATAAAAGATACTTCATGTCTAACTCTGTAAAACAAAACTTTCTAAAACTAGCAGCAAATAAGCACTAAACGTGACACAGTACTAGAAAACTTTCTTCTCTCTATAAAAGAATTCATATGCTGTGCATTAATTTTTAATTATTTAATATAAAAATTTGCATCATAAGCATATTTAAATCTTATATATCAATAAAGTTACATGTAAGTGCAGCAGCTTTTACTCAGTGCACACTGCAAATTGATTCTCTCTTTTCTGTGAGTTCAGAAATAAATTAGTCTTTCAACAAAGAGAGCCTGAAGATGGTGAAATAAGTCTACGTGAAGTGTTGCACAGATAAGATTAAATGGTATTTTTACATCCTCCTGCTGACCTTTGACTTGTGTTTTTGTGTATCTTGGAAGAGAGTCTTGGTGTCTGCAAATACATCACTTGCTAAAAAAAGTAATGGTTAAAAAAAAAAAGTGCTAGAACTTTTCTTAATATTTTAAAGGGTATTGTCTAGCGAAAGCAGTCACCTGCCATGTCAGCTGGGCAGAGAGTTTTGATGGCCTTTTTCAAGCACACTGTGATTTATAGATTGCAAGGTGGTGCTTGTAAAACACATTACTTAACTGCGGGAAGGTTTTGTTCCATGTTGAGAGGACTGTTGGGAAAACTAAGTGAGGTGCAATCTCTCTACAGACAGGAGATAATTTTTTTTTTTTAATTACTGAAAATCACTTCCAGAATGTATTGTGAAAATATATACCTCACCCTTATAACAAATATGCAGAAATTTGTATTTTTTTTCCTCTAATGGAATCACGAGCATGCATAATGCTGAGAGGATATTTTGTTTTCTTTCACTACACTTCTCAGGGCTACAGATAATTCTGTTCTACCTCTTCTTGGTTACTGATTCGTTCATACTATAACAACTATGGTCAGGGCTTGCCTTAGACTGTCTCCTCCACTTCTGTTCCCTTCCAGAATGAGAACTATTATGTGACCTTTTTCATACTGGAGAAAGCACAGTGGATTGTGCTGAACTATCCAAATGCATAAAAGGAAATCAGAAACAACTGAGAGGGATGAATCTTTGTGAAACAAAAAATTGTTTTTCAAAACAAACTATCCAAAGACATATATCAGTTGCTGTATGGAAAGATTTCTCTCAGATTACTAAAATCTAAGTTCTCAAAACTTTGAGAATAGTTGTAAGTCTGAAGAAGATCTTCTTCTTAACTTGTAGAACACCAGCATGAAATCAGTGTCCAAACCCCTATTTTATAGCCAAGTCTGGAGTCTTTTTATACTTTTGGAAGAAAATGTATGGAGAGATCAGGTAATCTTAAGAAAGAAACAAAAAACCAAAGGAATATTTAAGAGAAAACATTTTAATCGTTAACTGCAGAGTCCTGATAAGACAGGGGCTGCAAACTCTTTCTGTGAATTCTCACACAGTCACAACTCTGGTAAATCTTTGCAGCAGTGGAATTCCTTAAAGATCTGTCTTCATTTGTCTTCTGCACCCTTTGGATTTTTCATGTAACTTTGGATTACCTGTCATTTGCTGCTGAACTGTCTTTGTTTTAAAGCACTCAGCTGAAAAAGATGTAGAATGAAAATTATTTTCCTCTTATGAGGACAGAATGGAAAGAGACACTTTGAGATTACAGTGCCATTTTTTTCCTCACTGTCAATGAAAAATTTAATTCAATATTAGTTTTCTGAATCGTTGCTGTGTTTGCACTTGTCATGAAAAATGACTGATAGTAGAGCTTTTATTAAAAAAGATTTCACACTTTTGTCATTGTATTAGTAAAACATTTGAAACTGGCATTTGCTTTTAATTTCTGTTTGCTTCTTTTGTAAAACTATCTAACATAGAGAAATAAGATATAGATAAGCTATGTTACCTTGCATTTTACTTAAGTGAAATATGCTTATAAAAACACTAAACCCTCTTCTAAATAAGACCAATCTACATGTAAAATAAGAAACAAATGTACACTAATGACATGGACTTCATGTCTAATTTTAGCTATTTTTACAATATTGATTGCTGTGATAAATAATGCAACATTTGCTGTACCTCTGATATGCTGTAAAGAACTTCTGCATACTAATGTCTCTAACTTACCCTTTTAGGATAAGTTGACAATTTATTATAAACATGTTTATTAAAACAAAATTTTAATGTAAAAAATGAAAGCTCTGTCTCATTTATCTTCACAGCTTGATAGCTAAGTATATTAAATTATACATTTAGCTTTCTAATCCTTTTAATTTATTTTGTGTTCATATTACTTTATAGCAGGCTGAAACTGCATTTCTGTGCAGCTCTTTTATGCAGTTTCTATAGGGTTTTATTCTGTGAGTTGCTTCCACCTTCATTGACATCATGGGAAGTTAAATGAGCTCATCCTTTCAGAGCACTGATTCCTTCATCTGTTGCTTTCCCATTTCAGGTGGATTAAATCCTGAAATCTGGATATAAATTGTCAAATTGAAAGGCAGCTACTTGCATGACTAAATGACCCTCGGGGTACAGGATAGGGCCCTATATAATGCTGAACTGCTTCATCAGAAATGTTTCCATATTAATTTGCTCAGGACAAGGGTTTGCATTTTTTCATGTTAAAATCAATTCTTTGAGGGCAGGGTTTTGAATGCTTCAGATTCACTGGATATTCTGTTGTGAAACACATCTTCAGACACCCCACACATCCTTCTGCCATTCTGATAGATCATGGATTATACCTGCCCATAGCACTTCATTAAAGTTTCCATGGTCTGAGATTTGCCTTTCTCATCAGAAGATTTTTGTTGTGTAACAACTTCTCTGCTTCATTTCAGTCCAGATGTAAGAATTCTTCCTATCGACAGGTTTCCGATTTTGCCAAATATAACTGGTATTTTGATGAGTTTTCTTATTTGTGCATATAACACAGCATTTTAATTCATGCATATGTCCCTGCATATTAATTCTGAAGTACAGTTTCTATTTTGTAACAATACACAACTTCCCCTTTCATAAAATTGCTTAATAGATTTTATTGCTCCACAGCTGGCAATCAGAATATGTTGTGAACTGTCTAGATTTTGTGTAAATCTTAATATTTGGATGAGCCACATAATCTAAATATGTGCTTAAGCCCTTAAAACTGTGTAAATAGCTTAAATGAGGAATGTATAAGTTTGCAAACCATGAAAGCCGTGTCTCAAGGAGCACTGATCTTTGAAACAAGCTACAAAGGCAGGCTGCTCCATGAATCTGATCCTACACAGGTTTTATACACATGGTGGGTAATCTGGACATGAGGGATCCTGCTGAAGGTGCAGCCCATCCATAGGTACAGGGCAGGAAGAATTGGTCCCATCTCTCTGCACACTCTGAACTCCTCCTTCAGGGCACTGCAACAAAACAGGACTGATTAAACCTCTTCTCTACGTGTAAACTTAAAAATAAGCTCAAGTCATTTCTAGATGAGACATCGCCTTCCAAAATATACTTCCCTTGCACCACGTGTCATTTTAGAAATGAGTCAATAAATTACTGTTTGACTACAGATTATACAGAAAATTCATATTTTGTTGAGCTCAGTAACCCTGTTACTGCAGGATGCAGTACAGCATTGGCAACATTTTTGTCTGCAATCCACATATATTATTGATATTTGATGTAAGGACCTGATGAGAAGACCCAGAGACCAGAGCTTGTCCTCGTGCTTCCATTGTGTCCTGTGGTCTGTGTGTTGCTCTCTGTCCAAATATTCCTTCTCAGGTAAGGAAACACATGTACCTCTCCCCTATTGATCAGCTCATATGGACTCAAGGGGGGTCAAGCAGGTATGAGATTTTGAGAGCTGTTTCTCTCAGGCAGCCTCTAAGAAGAGGCAGAGATTTGGGAATTGTACATGTGAGAAATCTGGCAGTTTACACAGACATTGTATCATCACGAACAGCAAAAAAACCAGTCGGTCCGTTTTTCCACTGTTGAATTCCGACAGTTGCGGGCAATAGGAAATGCTAGGATTCCTCTCTCTTTTTTTTTTTTAAAGAAGAAACATGAGAAAGTTACAGACAGAAGCTCTCAGGGTGCCTGTTAAATGTACAAAACTTTGTGGCTTTATAAACCACCTGCAACTGGCAGGATGCTTGTGCTTCACCCAGCACCCAGAGCATTCCTGAGGCCCTTTTCTTCTGTGCAGCATCAGACAGTGCTTCAAGAGCAGCAATGTTCAGCATGAATCCAAGAGCACTGACTGCATGGAAGCAGATGTCCAAGACAGAAATCAGTGTATGTGGCCATTAAATTCAAAATCCTGCCAGCTAGGATGAGCTCCTTGAATCAGGACAGTGTGAAGTAGTTTTTACATCCATTTGGGGGAGGTATTTCATTATGCAGCTTGTCAAAGTTTCCGTTCAGTGATTTCCCTTCCAAATAATTGTGCAGGAGCTGAACAACACTGGAAGGTGCATCTCAGAGGCTGTTGTCTCTCGCAGTAGCATTTTGGAAATTCAGGGGACAGCTTAGTTCACAGGGTATTTAAAACACATCGAAACCTCAGGCTGACTAAACACTAGGATGTCTGCTCCAGCCTGCAGAGCAGCTCAGGATTAGAAGGGCATAAAAACAGCTTAAACCTGCTATATGTTCCCAGCTCTATGTCTAGAGGCATAACACAGAATCTCACCTCTCATCCCAAGGCAATGCTTTTCTCCAGTGCATGTGTTGTGTGTGCTCCAGGTCCCTACTAAGAAGATAAAATATATTAGCAGTAGTTTAACACAATTTGGGCTATGCACACTAAAAGGATGATCCTGTTACCACAAGCTCAAAATATTCTGCTGGAAAAGAACAACATGACAGGAGGTAAGCAAACCTTAACAGAAGGATCTCAGCATAGCGGGAAAATGTGCTTTTTTGGAGTAATAAAGTCCACAGATCCAGCCCAGCCAAGAAATAAGGCTGAGGACGGATGCAGGCTGGAGTTCACATACAAAGATACAAAGGTGGGGTTTTGGGGCAAAAATAGTTGCATTTCTGGGAGGGAAGCTCCCTTCTGCCCCGGAGTGTGGTAACTAAATGTCTAACCTAGGGAAGGGGGTGTTATTCCCTCTCCAGAACCTGTCCCAGCTGCGAAACTCCCCGGAAAGCGGCTTTTCCCGGCTGCCAGCACCAGCCGGTGTGGCTCTGCCCCCAGGCTGCAAACAGGATGAAGTACAGTCCTGAGAAAGAAAACAAAAGTATCCTCAAAGCCTGAATAATATCCCCTCGCTCTAATAACAGAGAGAGAGCGGGACGTTTGGGGTGAAGCCAGAGGCGCTGGGGAAGCGGTTGGATGTGGGGACCGCTGTCAGCCGGGATGCGCAGCAGCGTCTCTGCGGTGGCGATGGCAGCCCGGGATGCGATGGCAGCACAGGATGCGATGGAGACCAGGATCCGACAGCAGTCCAGGATCCGGCACCGCAGGAAAAGCTCCTCTGCACAGCTAATGAGATTGGCTTCCAGCCCTGGCGATCCGCAGGCAGACACAGCGCCTTCCGTTCGTCCTGCCACTGCTGCCTCCCGCCGCTTCCCAGCAAGAGCAGACCAACTCTTGCCTCGTGAGATGTGCAAAAAATCATCCCTCCCGGCATAGTCTTTTCCTCGAAATTAGGGCTGTGTGCTCTGGGAAGACCCCTCTTCCCCATATTTGCATAAATCCTGCTGTATAAACGAACCTATTAAATCTACTTTTAAAACAACGTTTCTGTGCTGTAATTTCATTAACCCACAAAGAACATGGAACTGATGTGGACAAAAGGTATTTTTCCATGTAAATCACATATCTCAGGACACCAGGTTCTGTTAATGTTTAAGAACTGTTTATTGCACAACTCGTTACATGAAATTATTTTCTGGTTAAACGTGAGCTATATACAACCAGCTGAGGCAGATTTGCAGTTTACATCACAGAGTTGTCAGCTTTGGAAAAATCAGTGAAAACACTCAGATTATTATGATTCAGCCCTTGAAACTCATTACATTTTACCTTTAATAATATTCCCCACCAGTTATTTGCAGGAATAAAAGTTGAAATTACAACAAAAGGGTAGAAATTCTTGGAGGCAGTAACTCTTAAGGATTTCTACTGAGCTGAGTTCATAAATGGATCATCTTTTTCTCACATCCCCCCATTACATATGCATTTTTTATCAACTCTTAGAGAAAAATAGTGCATTGTTTTCTTTATGGAAATTATAGGTCAGTTCTGCAAACACCTAAACATACAAGTAGGTTTATTTATGTGAGCAAGTTTACTCATGCATCTAAATATTTGCAGGATGAGCCTTTCAAAAGTAATATCAACCAAAAAAATCGATATGTGTAACTTTCCCTGTTCAATTAATTCTTGCAAGTGCTGACTAGCAAAACTGAGGCATTTGATAGCTAAAATGCCTTCAAACACCATAAAATGGTGAAAGATTTGTTGGCTTCTGCCTCCTACAGGATTAAGATAGAACCAGGTGAGTTTAGTGCTACAGGCAGGGCTCAACCTAAAACCAGATATTCTGCAAACGACATAGTCACTTTATTTGTTACAAAATACTACATCCTGAGGTTGCAATCTATCACAAGTGGGTTTTTTCTCCCTTGCAATCATTAGAAGAAACTGAAGAGAATCAAGTCCAAAAAAAGTAATTGAAAGATTAGGAGTCTTAATACAGAATTATACGGCAAAATGCAAAATGCAAAGCAAAATACATTTACTATTGATTTTTAAATTCTCAAAATGGGTTAACTGAAAAATTTGGGGATAAAAATCCCCCAAATGCACAAAATTTAAGGGCAGACAGCAAGAAAGCAACTACCATGCTGGGGGTTCTTTCAGATCAGCATGTGTTCACATGGAAACTGAAATCCTTAAGAGATAACGGCAGCGATCATTATTAACCCTGAAATCACATCTATCAGCCAGGAGACAGTTGTAGGAGTTTCATGAGCTCTGCAAGGAGTGAAACTCTTACTGATATATATGTTATGCAAAACAAATTCCCTGCAATTTCAGCTCAGAAATGCTTTTGAGGTACCTTGTGACAAGGCGCTGGGTCATGACCTGGGTCTTGAGAAGCTTGAGTTAGGAGATGTTAGTTTTCGTTGGGGCTTTGTTTACCATGGACTTAGACATTTTGTATTATTAAGAATCTGTGGCTTATGAGGACATTCTATTTATCTTACCAGTCTTTTTTGATGGAAATGCCTGAATTTTCTTGGAAACAGGGATTTTATTGTGGATTCCTGGTGCCCCTTGGAGAGGCTTATTTTTCTGGACAATAGTTTTCCTTAGTGTCACTACCCTTTTGATTTCCCAATGGTCACAGGCTCTCAAGGTCGTGCAAAGTGCATCCTTTTGTTATAAGGGACCCAGAATTTTGTATAAAAAGACAGAAAAAAGATCTCTGTTTAGTGATTTAAAGTATATTTTCTGCTATCTACCTCTGTGTTAGATTTTGGCTGTTCTGCTTTAAAAAAGATAAGAAGATAAAAGATTTGAAGGCAAAATACAAGAGTATGCTCAGTACATATGTATTTTACTTTTACATGTGTTCCCATGTAAAACTGAAATGCAGATTCTGAAGCAGTGTTTTCCACACAAACCTCTGTATAATTTAAACATTGAATGTATCAGATGTATTGTACCTTACACATATTGTAGTGTAAAGCATTAAGACAATATGCCTTTATATTTTGTTTATTTTGATTTAGCTTGACTTTTCCTTTCTACATTACTCATTTAGACAGATCCCCTTCTCTTAAATTCTGCCTGATGAGCATTGCATTAAAAATGCCT
This sequence comes from Neopelma chrysocephalum, assembly GCF_003984885.1. Taxonomy (NCBI): domain Eukaryota; kingdom Metazoa; phylum Chordata; class Aves; order Passeriformes; family Pipridae; genus Neopelma; species Neopelma chrysocephalum. The sequence continues at coordinate 3,645,433 of NW_020897734.1, forward strand.
GTGACTGCCATGGCTTATGGCATCACTGCAGTTTGTGATGGTGCTTTGCCTTCCCAGAAGGTAAATAGTTCTTCTCTGTACTAACCAGAAAGCATGAAACTTTATGAAGATTAAGGGAGAATAATATGAATTCTAACATAATTTTCCCCTTTGAGACTTGTCTGTGTTTGCAGTCTCCTTTCAACCCCTGTAACAGCAAGTTTTGATTAAATGTGAAAAAAATGCATCAACCTTTAAGACTGTTTGACTTCTTTACTTTCTGTTACAAGATTACACACAATTACAGATAAATTTATTCTGTTTTCTGCAGGAAATATAGTAAATCACTTCACAAACTGTTTGAAAACCTGACTGGGGATAAGTACAGTTTGTCTCCAAACTGCTGCAGGCGGCATGAGGTGCCCCAGGGCTCCAGAGGTCACTGGTAGGTTTGGGCTCTTGGTGAGGGTTTCAACATGTCTGGGAGGCTGTGGCTTTGTCCTGCTGTTTCTCCCAGCTTGTGCATGATCAGCTTTAGGAGGATCGGATCCTGCATCCTCACTGTAAAACCTACAACCAGAAATGATTGTTAAAAAGATCACATGCATTAGCCACCTAAAATTTATTGCTCTCAGGACAGTTTGATTTTCTTTTTCAAAAGTGGTTGTTTTACATGTTTCTGCAGAGATGGCAAAGAGTTGCAACATAAAATGTGTCTACTTTTAGCATAATTCCCTACAAATAAATTCTCACAGTCAGTTTGGTTGTTAAATCATACAATTTAAAAAAAACTTCCTTTAAAAAAAACTTTTTCACTTTCCTGATATAATTTCAAACTGTTAAAGCTGCAGCCTTTTGAACTGCTTTTTTTTTTTTTGAAAGTTTCTAAGGAGAAATTAAGAAAATCAGTTGATTTCACTTTTGCTTACAAGCAGTATCTGACCATTTTCATTGCCTAAACTTGCTCCAGTCACACATCACTTTCACTTTGCTCTGCAAATCCCTGAGTAACATTTAAATGCAAACGAAAGTGTGGTAACTGCATATTTTACACATTTTTATTAAACAATTTTATCAGAAGAAAATTTAATTATAATGTTCTGCATAAATTACCAGGCAATTTCCTGACAAAGCTTATTAAAGTCAATGGAATTTTTTCTCTTCATTGATTTCAAGTTGAATTAGAAAAAAATCTTTAAATAAGACTGCAACAAAAAGAACTTTTAAAAATTTTGTATAACAAAATCTGACACAATAAATTATTTTTAGAGAGTAAAACATGAGGCTCACACATCATTTTGTTTTCTGTATTTTTTGTATGCTAGTTTTCCATGTTTTTCAGTCTTCTGGGGGAAAAAAAGGCTACTATCTTCAATTGCAGTTTTGCTTAATTAAGAATTTAAGACCAGTCCTTTTTTTTTTTTTTCCCTTTTACTTGAAATGTTTTCAGGTCAAAGTAGAGCTCATTCTCTAATTAAGCTCTTACATGCTGCTACGTTCTAGTAATGATAGAAGGCAACAAATTCACTAAATCTTCCAGTCCTGACAAATCAGGTTATTTTCCCATCTGCTTCTACTTGCTGGAATCACTTTTTAAATCCCTCTCTCTGATTCCCACAGAGCAGGCTGGAGGATTTTCATTACCTTAGAGTTACATATTTTATTGTGAAGAGATGAGGAATTCTTAAAAGATTCTTTTTCACATAGTTTGGTGGGGTTTTTTTATAGAAGAATATGGATTTTTCTTAGAAACCCGAATTCCTTTTTAGTTTAGATCTTTTCTTGAGCTCTGGATGATGCAAGCCATAGGCATAAACAGCTACACAAAGGAAACTGGGATTTTATTGTGCATTCCTGGTGCCCCTTGAAGAGCTTATTTTTGTGGACAATAGTTTTCCTTCGTGTCACCACCCTTTTGATTTCCCAGTGGTCACAGGGTTCCAGGGTCGTGAAAAGTGCATCCTTTTGTTCCTCCTAGCCTAAAATTCTGTATAAAAAGGCAGTTAAAGGACACTAAAGTTGGTTAAGGCTTGGAGGGTATTTTGTGTAGCAGAACTCAAGTTGCAGGATTTGTTAAATTACAGTTAAGATTGCAATTCAAGAGAGAAGGTGCTATTAAACACATTGTTTAATATCCAAACATTAATAAATATCTATTTATAAAGTCACAGCATTAATCCTGTAGTATCTCTTAGCATTCAAACAGTGATCACCAAACAACAAAAATTCAACATTATTTTGATAGCTACCTAAAATTAAACTGGTTAATTAATTTTGTACTGTCTTTTTAAAAGGGCTTCACTGTATATTTGTAACAATTGAGAAACACTAACAAATTATTATCTTTATCATCTAATTATTGTCTTATTATCTCTCTCAGTTTAATCATGGTTCATTTAAGGTCCCTTTACCCTTTCAAAAAGACTAATGAAAACTGAATTTCATACAGGAAACTTAATAGCCCACCTTTGAAATTTGTCAAGAAAGGAATAAATAGCCTTAAATATGCCTACTTCCTTCTTAAAATAAAATTATTTATACTAAATACATTTTGTTATATGCAATAGTCTATTCCTTTAACATTCCCACAGCACACTCCTATCCCTGCTTCAGTTTTTGGATGTTTCTGATACAAGAGAACTCTTAAAGAGATGCAGCCCAGCACCTAATTGTTGGAATTTGGGGCTTGACAGTGTCATGCCCTGGATAAAGTCAGCTCTGTACAAGAGGAACACGGGCAGTTGCTCTTCCTCCTTTGTGCACATCTGCACAGCCTCATGTGGCTTCCAAGTCCTGGCAAGAGCAACAGAAGCTGCAGGGTGGAGAAGGTGGAGAAAATGGAAAAAGCTGGAGAAAAGCTGGAGCAGGGCTGTAAGGGATGGAGAAGTGATCCAAAATGAGGTTGCATCCTGGGGGGGGAAACGAGCTGGAAGAGTGGAGAGTCATTCCCCAACACTGGAGGCTGAGATAAGACACCAGATTTATTTATTGATGCCAAGCACTGGAGCCTGCGGTGTCAGACTCCTCTGTGCTTGAGGAGTCAGGCTGATCCCACCCTTTAAAGACAGAAAATTAGATATTTCTTAAAGAAAGGTGTTCCATGAAAAGTCTATTATCTTTGAACAAGTGTTGCTCTATTTAATTTCCGAATTAAAAAAAAATAAAAAAAAAGATGTTTGCAAAACTTAAAATAGTTAATTTGGAAAAGTTCATGGCACTTCTCAGTGGATTGCCACACATTCTCATCTTCCATTTTCAGCCAAATTCCCATGAGGCAGGCAGAGTCTTCTGTGATTCCATTCACTGTTTTTGGAACAGAATCTGTCAAGATAAAGAAATTCTGCTTACCGAAGAGCAGGATGCATTTTCCCACATAAACACTGCAGTTTGTAAATTAGTGGGTTTTGTACTGAAATGTATACCAAAGCCTCCAAATTCTTGCCTGAAAAACAAGGTAAGAGAATATTTTTAAAGATATTTTCTGAATCTCCTGTAGTGCCTCCCCTTTCCCAGAATTCAACCCTGTATTCTCAAGGTGCAGCACTGATTTTTCTAAGAGCAGATGGAGGGCACCTGGAAATTGGAAGAATAGACCCTGTCAAGTATTTCATGTCCAGAACACATTTTCATTCATGTTGTTCAGATTCCTTGTTACCTTGGAAATAGAAGGTATTTCCAATTTACCAGAATCAAATTAAACCAGTTTATCTATCAGCCACTGGAATGCTCAAATTGGCTGTATCTAATCCAGTCTGAAGAGTCACTACTAGATTAGTAGACCAGATTTGCTGATGTTTAATACTGGATGTATTTTCTCTGGTTGAATGTACAGATCACACTCATTTATGCCATGAGAAGATAATTTCCTTTGCAGCTGGGGGCTCTGACGTTTAGTGAGCGAAGGTTTAACTTTCAGTGAAGCAGCTGTTCATGGCTGCTCCAACCTGTCCTGTCCTGTTTGACCACTCAGTTTTCCTAAGCTCAGCTTGCCATGTCCACGTGCCCATCTCAGCCCAGTGTCTCCAGCAGCCTGAAGAATCATTTAAAGCAAGATTTCGTAAAACAAACAGAAGCTAATATGAGACAGAAAAATAGGTTTTGGGGGTAAAAATGGTTCATTTCTGTTTTGTTTAGTGCCTCCATTTAATAATTAATTAATTAATTTAATAAATCTGTCCATCCATGGACAGATCCTGAAAGACTTGAGAGGGGAGGCTTATTCCAATAAAGATTTGACCCTTGCTCAAGTCACCCACTGGTGACTAATATCTACAGTGAAATTCACCATAATTTGTGTACTTTAGTATTGAAATATATTTGGTCTCAAATGAAATTTCAATAGAACTAGTTAGGTTATAATGTTTAAAAAAGATTTGTAACTTTGTTTCAAAAGACTGTGACTTGATAATTTGTAACCTTTTGCATTTTATCTTGGAAGAGCCCATGCCATTGTGCTACCTAAAACTCCCAGAGAAAGTGATTGTGATTCACATAATTTTTACTAGTTTTACTGGCAGCCAGGTGCATCACTTGCAATCTCTGAGCACCTTCTGGAAGGGTCTTGGACATGGGTCATGGTGCAGAGAGAAATTGTGCATTACAGAAGAGTTAATGAAGATGAAAACAACTGGAAATTTTTTCTGTGTCCTCAGGCAGTTCCTCCTCCTCCTGCAATAGGATTTTTTTCTTCTGGGGTTTTTGTGGGTGGTTTTGTTGCAGGTGCAAATGCATAAGACAGTCTCACACTTCATGAAATCCAGAAACTGAAATGATGAACAACTCTTTTCTAAAGCTTTAAAATAAATTGATGATGATCTGCTCTGCGTTTTCACACCACACAACCATTGGTCTGGGTACTGGGGGATTCTTTCTGACTGGAAGAATGCCAACCACCCTCCTCCTGTGGCTTTAGTCCTGAGGTCACTCTTTCTTGCTGACCTCATTGCCATCTTTTACCCGGACACTTGGAAACTGGGCTGTTACCCTCCTCAAATTGTAACATTATGTGTTCATTACTACTGTGTGTTTGGAAGTCTTGTGCCATTTACAAATACTCTTTTCCAGATCCAAGAAGGGTGTTTGAAGATAATGCTGCCACCAGCTTGTTATCTCAGTCCTCTGCCAAAGATTGCTGACCCTATAGATCTCAGGACAGAATTGCACACTCTCTAGTCCTTGTTCAGAAAAATTATGTAAATAACGTACATGGATGTGTAGGGCAAACCTACCCAGGTCTCAAAGAGTTACTGGTTGTTGGAGAGGTCTGGATCCTCTTCATTCCCTTCCACACTGTGCTTGTCGTTAGGCTGGAAGAGGAGATTCCACAAATACAGGGCTTGACTCTGGGTGCACCATGTTCCTGTAAGGTGATGATGAGATTGTCTGTCCTGAGACCATACAGGTAAATGCCACTATGTAGCAGTGGTAGATCTGGTGTCTTCTGTTTTTTTTGTCAGGACTGTCCCTTTCCACGGCAGGAATGTTGGATCATTAATGTTTCTTCCAGTCCAAATCATTCTATGATTCTGTGACTGGTGGTGTTCTTTCCAGCCTTGTTTGGCACTGCTCTTTGCTTGCTCCTACCCAGCTTTTGACTTACCTAAATAGATGTTTCTTGAAGCAAATCTCCATCTGGCTTGTAGGGCTCCCTTACCAGAGCTGCAGGAAACAACAGCTTCCTCTGAGATCCGGCTGCAGCAGGAAACTTCCCTCCTCTCCTGTGCCCCTTAGTTCCCAGTTTAGCTCAGAGGTCTAATACATACCATGTAAGAAAGCCCACTTTTAGGGCAAGATGAAGACAACAGGTTGCCAGTCCCAAAGATTAAGGCTGTGACCAAAATTGTTGCAATTACAGAGCTTCTCATCAGCACGTGGCTGGAGAACTGCTGCTTGAATGTGGGCAGCTCCAAAGGTAGTTTTAAGTCATGTCTGTTGCTTTGAATTTGTATAATTTACCTCTGTAGTAGAAGAGGAGCAACCTACTCAGAGTACCTGTACTCCTCTGGGAATAGTGTTTTGATAAATCCTTCTGTTACTATTTAATTTTTAATTGATTTATCAGGCAATTACATTGGCACAAATCATTTTGTAGATCCCATTGTACTCTGTCTCACCTACATGCTCAAGAGTGATTTATGTGACAGGTATCCAAAGTTTTGAGATCCAGAGCTACTATCGTGCTGAAGTTTCTGGGGCAAACCAGCTTGGCAGAGCTGAGTGGGTGCTCAGGGAAATTCCCCGTGTGCCCAGATTGGTGATGAAGCAGGATGGAGGTACAAAGGGAGCTCTCCTTCAGTCTCTCTTGCAGCTGCTTATCCCTGCCACTGGTGCTCACACAGATACGGGGAAGTTGGTTCATCCTGCTGACCCCTTAAAAAACAACACACCTCCAAAATATAGTTTTTCAGAGGACCAGTGAGCTGCACTGGCTCATTGCAGCATGAAGCAATGGATGGACTCTGAACAAGGGTGCAGAAAAGTTCAGCTGAGGATGGTGTGAGGAAATTAGAAGTGCTCCTTTTGCTCACACCATGCTGCAACCACGTTTGAAAATTCAGCCTTTCAGTGTCTGACTCAATGCAAATTGGTTGTTTTGTTTTACTTTGTTTATTTGCTGCATTGGATCTCAACTTACTTTTATTGTGAAACAAATGTGTCATGGCTAATTGTGTTCATTGGTAATGTGATCAGAAATCCTATGTTGCCAAAGTTTAGAGCTAAGCTTTGGCATACACAGTTGAAATGATTCAAAACTTAACATTATAATGGAAAAATAATAGTATTTACATTATCTTTTTCCTTCCTTCCCTTCCTTCCTCCCTTCCTTCCTCTTGCTGTCTTTTCCTTCTCTTTCATCCTGTCTTGCTCCTTTTCTTCTTTTTCCCTTTTTCTTTATCCAGATGTGGTTTTGTTTCTAACCTGTTCCATGAATGCTCCACTTTTGCAAATTCCCTTATAGGAGCCCTGGACTGCTCCTCAGAGCAGAACAGGCTGCAGGTTTCTGTTATGTGCACTCACAGTGCACATCACTCGTGTTCCAGGACAGCTTCAGGGGAAGTTGCCATTCTCTTATCATCAATCAGATCCTTGCCTGCATGACTTCAGGCTCCTCTCCAGATTAATTTAGTCTCTGACCCCAGCGTGGTGCTGACCTCTGAGGTGGAGGTACCTGCTTGTTAGAACCTGGGCTGAAACAACTGCACTGCTGGATCAGGAGGATCAAAATCCCACAGAGGAAGAAGACATCCTTGCTTATTAATCCTCAGTCAACTGAGATAGAAATTCAGGACTTCAAACCCCCTCCAATTTACACTGATCCTCTTCTCATGCCAGTGAGAAGTTTATATGGAAACTGAAGTAGAAGACATCCTTTCTGCAGCATTTGTATTTCAATTTACTCATACCTATACCACGTAGGAGTACCTCAACATGTAATAAAGCATCTCTGAACTCACTACTGTACAATTGTTTGATTTTGGTTAAGTGAAATATTACTGCTATTATTTAGTTATTACCTTTCCTCATCCAGAAATATAAAGCCTGTGTCAAAAATTTTGTTCATAACTCATTAATACTTCTAAAAATACTTATATATTTTTAATTATAGACTGTCCAATTCTGAGAACAAACATTTACCAAAATCTTTTCTCAATATATCTCACCTCTTGCAGCTGTCCTTGTGAAATTTTAATGTAAATCCAGATAAAATTTGTTACTTTTCTGTTTTTAACAGTAAGTAAACTGGGTTTCGTTTCCTCAGTTCAGCAATTATGGTGCAATAACACATACCTGAACAAATAACTGAGTAAATAGGATAATAATATATTCCAAATTTTTTACTCCTGGAAGTTTTGGTTCATGCTCTGATTTAGTTTTAGTTGATAGGAATTTGGAGACATGCTTGCAGCTCCTACGGGAGTTTGCTTCTGTTTAAATGTGTCCTTGCTCAGTATGCAAAGAGTGGACTATGACTGGAATATCAGGAATCTTGTAGGTCAGGATTAAAGGGCAATCGTCAGGGTTACCAGAGGCAGCCTATATTGCCTGTCTATACTCTGCAGAGCTTTCTAGTAATTCAGTGTAATGAGGTCTGACACCTCCACAGTTCTCAAATAACACTTAGTGCCTAAACCACAGCCGCGTTTCACATTTTCAGATCCCAATGCAAATGTTAAAACAAAGTAAGAACCTCTGAGGAGTTTGAGTGGTGATGCGATTAAATGAAGTGAGTTTACAAGAAATATAGTTTGTAATCCATAAATGTAAACATCTCAAACATAGGTCCTATAAAACTCACTTTGTTTTAAAAATAATTTTTTCTAAATGCAGGAACTATACACTATTGGTTAAAAACTATTTGGTTTTTAAAAGTATTTGTTTCCTCCAACAAACTAATAGAGCAACAGCTTTAATATCACACCAGCAGCTAAAATACAGCTGAGCTCCCGTATGTTTAGTTGGTGTGTTGTAAGACCCCTACTCACGCTGAATAAAACCACCTGGGTTTGTGTTTCCTTATGTGAGAACTACTAAGGAAAGGTATTCAAAGTTTTAAACCTTTCTACAATAAAAACAATCAGCATTTACATCAAAGTGAAATTATATTGTTCAAATCTTTTTTTTTTTCACCACGTGATGGGAAACAAACCTTAGGAATGGAGAGAAAACACTGGGAGGAGTTACTTTCTCCTCGTTTCAGTGCTCAGGACTTTTTTTAGTCAAGCCAATCAATCTGAATCACTGATGTTTGAAAAATTGGCTTTAAAGAGAGCAAAGAGACAGTGGGGGAAAAAAACCCCAATCCTCTACAATGCGGCAATTGCAAAAATTCCAGAGGAAAAAGGGTTCAAAATGAAAAGATGAGGTTCCCAAACAACTTGTTGGAGCATGTGAACCTGAGTTAGGAGGTGCAAAGATAAACATTTCGAAGGAGGAAAGACCCGGGGATTCTGCCTGCTGTGGGGCTGGTGATTTAGATGTTGGAGCTGAAGAAAGCTTCTAGGGAACAGAGGGTCATTGTGCCTGGAATGCAAAGGCATCCGCAGCTTTGCGGCGAGAAATGCCCGGGAGCCGCCGGAGCTCGCTCACAGCCCCGCGTGGAACCCCGGGAAGGGGGAGCAGGAACGGGAAAAGGAGAAATGGGGTTCACTGCGGAACTCCCCGATTACAGCAGAGTCAAAGGGCAAGATTCGGGAAAGATTTAGAGCTCGATATTTTAAAACAAGGCTTAAGGGAAAAATCAGGAAACTTCAGAAGATGAAGAATTGCTCCAGGCAAGAGAAGCAGCATTTAATTATGAACTGAAATTTAAACAGCCAAGATTGACAGCGAGAGTCCGAGCAAAGTGAAAACAGCAGCCGGGGCTCGGGAGTTGGGTTTGCATAGAGAGATGAGAAAGCAGCAACACTCGGGAAAATAAGGAGCGAGTTGGAAGCTGTTAGAAATTATCTAAATGTTGAAAAATCTTGCCTGCTTAGAATATTAAAGCTTTAGAAATAGTTATAAAACCATGTTTTGGCCCAACCATTAAGTGATGCACTTGGTGACTTCGGGGTGAATGTTTTCTAAGACACACAAGTGGAAGGAAGTCCTGAACTGCAGTGGGATGGAAAGAGGCGGGGGGAGGGGGGAATCAGCAGCCGTGCCGGCCACTCGGCTGCGTTCTGAAACGTCCTGGATCCGAGGGGTTTTCCCGGGGAGCGGGCGCGGGGGGTTCGGGCGGGGCCCCTAGAGCCGCCCCGGTGCCCCGCGGAGGCTCCGCACCTCCCACGGGCAGGGCTCGGGGTGATTCCCGCTGGGAAGGGAGCAAGGAAAGGCTCGCACAAGACCGGGACTGGCGGCACTCGGGTCGCACAGCAGCTCACGGCGGCAGCGGCGGCTCCTCCCGCTGGGAACGGGACCCAACGCGCCCTCGGCGGCCCCGAGGGGGAGAACTTTCGTTTGTAATTGCAGACGCCCCGGTAATGAAAAGGCACATCAGGCGGGTGGGGCAATTCCAGGCGCTGTCACACGGGGCGAGGGGACCGTGTCTGCCCGAGGCAGCGGATTCCCCAGGTTTCTGCGGACCGTGTCCCTGCAGACGCGGGGGGAGCCGATGGCTCCGCTGCCCTTGCGGGAACATCCCCGCATTCAGCCGCAGCGGGACAGACCCGGCAGCAGAGCGCTTTTGGGCTAATTCATCGAACCACCCTAAGTTTAGTCATCAAGGAGTCATGTGCTTGTCTTTGCTTCCCCCGCCTCCCCGCACGCTGTGAGTGGTTTAAAGTCTACCAGGGAGCTCCGAGCCCCAGCAATTCATATTTACATGGGGGGCAAAGAGGGGTGGGATGCCCTTAAAAATTACTCAGTTCAAAGGTAGTGGCTGGTCTTTGCCTGTCTGTCAGATCTAAGAGGAGTGAGTGGATTTTCATGGAGGAATTTCATGGAAATTAAATCTCTACTGGAGTGATCCATTCAGCTCCTAAAGCTTCAGCCCAGTTTTGTATCCTGGATGAATGCCCTGCTGAATAGCTTGGTGGGGATGCAAAAAGCCACCTTATACTAGGGATTTTTCCTCTGCTAAATTGACTTCAAAGTAGTAATTAAACAATAGCCAGCTTAAAAAAAATCAAGTTATAAGAAGCAATAAGACGAAATTACCCTATAACTAGAGGCTGTGTTTTATGGGAGGAGGGCAGGGGGATGGGATGTTCAAACTGGAAAATCAACTGGGTAAAGGCAAATTGAGAGAACCAACAATGGGTGCAAGAAAGTAAAATGAATTGCACTGGTTCAAAGTTTTAGTTTGTTTGTTCGTTTGGTTTTGTTACAGCTGTACTACAGCTGAGTCTGGACCTGGGTAAGTGTAGGTGAGGGAGATACTGTAGAATTGTTTGGGACATTTTGAGCAGAAGCATCCAGTTCAGAGGCTGAAGCAGCTTTCTTTGGCCTTTGTCCTGTCCTGCGTTTGAGGCTTGTCTTTTCCGGGCTGCTCTGCATAGGGCTGAGCGCGGCACAGCTCAGTATTCATCTCTGCTTTTGTAAAGCAAAACGGCGTTTGTGGCCAAGGGCAATCTTGCTGCCAATCTTCTCCCTCTTCCTCTGCCTCCCAAACCCACAATCACAACTGCATTCATCTCTCTCTGTGATGATTTAGAAGCACGTTTGACTTGAAGCTAAAACAAATGAAAACTAATCTGCCAGACTCCCGTCTTGAACTCGGCCGAATTCTCCCCTCCCCTGCAGTAAAATTCCCTCATTGCCATTTGCTGGTTTCAGTCCTTGGGGTCCTTGCTCCCACATGCACAATGTTGCGCAGTATTGCACCTTCTTCCTGTTCTGGAAGGAAAACCTGAAGGTTTATGACCGAATTTAATTTAAAGTCTCTTTGGAGTGATTGATTTGGGGGCTTTCTGGGGTTTAAATGCTTTTGGGGATTTATTCCCATTATTTTGTAGTGTAGAGGATGTCAACAAGTGAGCTACAGAAAGAAGGGGAGATAAACACAATTTTAGCGTTATAGCATTTTTAGTGAGTTTAAGGTAAGGTTTACATTTTAAAGTGAAATGTCCAACATTGCACTTAATCTGATTAGCACATTTTTTTCATACTCCTGGGTTATTTCTGAGAATTCATGCTCAGGTTCAATCCATGGAAGCAGGCAGTGTACACTGTCAAAATCTGATGGGTTTTTAAAATACTATCCATTTCTTGACTTCTGACAAGTGAAACCATGGTAAATGGTACTACAGGTAATGACTTTATGTAGTCTTATTAGAGCTTACTGCAGTCTGTAGGCTAGAAATATTCCCAGTGTCCCAAATGTGGTATTGTTAGTGTCATAGTCACTGCTAAAACAAAGCTCTTAAAATATAATTGGCAATTGTTACATTGCTCTTCAAATATACTTCACAGTCTATTTGCACTGAGAATTGCTTTTTGTTTTTTAAACTTAAATGTAATAGGTTGCTGCTAACTGCAGTGCGTTTCCATGAAGTGATGAGCTAAAAACCGGCAAGAACTGTTTGATGGGATATGTAAAATCCTGGTGAGTTTTAGCCCCCACACAGATCCTCTTATTTTTACAGCCTTTGCTATACCTGTCAGAGGGCTGGATTCCTGTCAGGCAGTTCTTGTGATAACTAAATTTTATCCTCTCCAAAATGATACAAGAGTATGAAGGCAATACACACTGTCAATTGACAACTCTTCATAAGTCCTGGAAATGGGAAAGCACTTTGGACAACAGTGAGATGCCTCCATGCTGCTGGCCAGGTATCTAACAGCAATCCACAAAGACTTGGCAGCAGTGCTAATGTAATTTGCTGCAAAGTCCACAATTTTTGTTCAGAAAACCATGGAAATTGCAATAAAACACAATGACAGAGCATGTGTTTTGTTTACAGCTTTTCTGCCTGGCTGCTCCACACCATTCAAACAGACAGTGTTGCTGGGGTGTAAAGCAATGAGAGCTCTGCAGGGTGGTTTGTCTCAGCTGAGCTCAAAGCCAGCAGCTCTGGGACAAGGTCTGGCAACAAGTCAGTCATGTGTGGGTGTTGTGTGGGAGGTAATGGGGTGTTGATCACTGATATTTTGTGAATAATCAGGCATCTCACCTTTCTCACAGGGAATGCTTGGGGCTCCCAGAAAGTTACCTCGTGTGGCCAGGTGGGTTTCCAGACAACAGACTGTCCTGGGTCAGACACCAAAATTGTCCTATTGTGCTTTAAAAAGTAGCCTGAAAAAATACCTTCCCTCAGTCCTGTCAGTCCCAGCCAGTACTGTGCTGCCAGTGGAAGTGAGTTCCCTCCCCAATCACGCGTTGTCATTCCCTGAAATCAGTCAGACCAAATTGCTGAGCTGATTGAAAGCTAAAATCTGTCCCCTCACAACCACCCTCCCTGTTAATAAAGACACAGGTGATCACTCCCATCTCCTCTGGGAGTCAGAAGGACCTAAATTCTTCATGATAAAGAACACAAACTACACAGACAAGGGTGAAGTCCCAAATCACATACACAGAATATTCACCTCTTTTGATGGTGTTTGACCAAAACTGTGGGCTGTTCTCTGAATGTCTTCACTCTGAATGTCACTCTAACACCCGTGTTTTACACACACTTTGCAGTTTGCCTTGTCTCATGCAGGCATTTCCAGAGGACAGTCTGCAAAGCTCTTGCTGGTACTTACAAGCCAGTGGTTTCAGATACATCTGACAGTGATCTCTAACATATTAAGAAGTGAACAGTGTTTGTTCATCCAGAAACTTCAGGGACTGCTGGTCTAAGGTATCTTTTTTGTGTAACTAAAAGAACATATTCTGCATCGTTCTAGCACTTAAAAAAAATTCAAGGGTGTATTAAATCCATAGCTGAGAAATCCTTTCCTAAATAGAAAAGTGAGGTGGACGAGCTGAAATTGATTTATTTTTAAGGAAGTGCTGATGGTCTTAACAATATATTGAATTCAAATGAGGAGAAGATGTTTTCCATAAGCCACAGATGGCTCGAAACAATAGCTCTGACAATGGCCCCCAGAACACCCAGTGCTTCTGACTGGTTTAATTCAGAAACTTAGAGATAGTTATTCAAATGAGAATAGCATTAGCTATTTCTATCTTAGCAGAAAAAAAAAATCTTGTTAAAATACTAGAACCCAAACAGTTCTAGTGTCCTTCAGTGATCTTTAAATTTATCTTCTTTATACCTCTAGCCTCAATGCTTTCCATGTTCCAGTTACTGACTGTAACCACAAACATCTGTTGTGTATTTAAAACGAGAGTGCAGTCTGCATTAAGTACATCATAAATCCAAACAAGTATGATTTGTATTAATCCTCTTCAGATTTGTTTGAAATTATTCTATTACTTTTGGAAATAAAAGAATACAAAATCTAATGTTCTTGATATTAGCAGTGAAGTCCACCTGGTTCAGCCATATGCACAGCATTCATGTTTATTATAGTTCTCTCCTTTTCCAAAAGAAGAAAGAATCTGAACAATGATTTATATTTCCCACCTCATAAATGGTGGAAAACTCTTACTTCTTGTTGGCATTTTATCTTTGTAATTGTACCAAAACTGATTTGTAATGCTTATCTCATTTAAGAATTAGTTTGTGAATTCTGCAGGAGCAGGACCAACTTAGTTATTTGTATGAGCCTTAACTCTGCAAGATACCGTAGCACATGTGGTAAGAAATAGTACAGGTAAGAAATCTAGTAATTGAGACGTAGATTTCTGTCCATATATATGAAAATATTATCTCTAAATACTTGTATAACATAGCAGCTAGAGGCTCTAGGAGATATCAGGATGCTGTAATACTGGTTGCTGTATAAGCCTGTAGAAAGAAACAACCCCTGCTCACAAGTCTTTGCCATCTATATGCATAAAACAGAGGAAAAAAAGTAGTGAGATGAAGTGACATGAGACCCTGATTATGGGTACAACAACACCATGTGAAACATCAAGAGAGACCAACCTGAACTTAGGCTGGGGAAAGCATCTGTTTGTGCATTAATAGACCATTTATCCCAGAACAACAGGAGAACAGTGTAAGTGTGGCACATACAGCTATTGAGGTGACTGAACACCAAAATAGTGTCCTCATGGACACACACCACAGTGCACACTCTGGTACCTTGTCGAGCCAACACGCTGCTGGACTGGAGCATTGTCTGTGCTTTTACCTCAATTAATACGAATTATAGTGAGGAACCTCTGTATTTTTTAATTGTGGAAGATGAAAGGATGCTTCGGGATTGGGAATGTTGTACCTTATACACATCTTTATGCTAAAATAATCAGTAGTAAAATAATTAAGGTTTCAGTCACCATTGGCAACGTTTGTTCTTTTGAAGCGGATTTATAGGGGCTTGTTTTGCTCCACTTCAGATTTAACATCTGGACATTTTGTAGCTGCTTTGAGAATGAAAAGAAATAACATCAACAATGTTGTACAAAACCCAAGCAAATGAATTAAGTATCTAATATATATTTGGCTGAGAATTATTCCAGAGCTTAAATCTGAGCTGCTGTTGGAGAATTAAAGCAGAGATGGGATTTGTTTGCCTATGGTGTTTTGGGGTAGAGCTCAAAGCTTGAGGTACACAAATTCCCTTGGCACAGGCCTTTGATGTCCATATTTGGTTCCAACTAGGACACACACTCAACATAACTCATTATAATTTTTAAACTACATTTGAAAGGCCATTCACAAAATTATGAGAAGTTTTGTTGGCTTGGTTTCTTTTTTTGTTTTCCTCCTGATAAGCTTCAGGATGGCCATTCTGTGTTCTCTTTTCCCAAGACATTTTCCATTCATTTTCAGTTTTCTTATTGTTTTGATTTCTCTCCTGAACCCTTGCAATCAGTTTTTTGTGAATCTCCTTAAAGCCAAGTTGTCAGTGCTTGTCTTGGAGTCTTACCCTGTGCCCACGTTGCGTTTTTTCATAAGGTGTGAAGCACTGTCCAAATAGAGGGAATGTGAGGGATATTTGAGTGAGTAGCTGTTTGTCTGCTCTTGGCTCCTGCAGAGCTGGTGTGGGTCTCTTCAGCTACATCTTGTACCTAAACCAAGACTGTAGAAAGGGCAAGATTTGACTGACTGCATCTGTTTGGATTGTACTTAAATCATATAGCAGAAATACAGTAGCTATAGACTTTTTTTTTTAGGATTCAACCTGTTTCTAAAATGACTTTTCTTAATTAGCTCCCTGCAGTTTGTTCTAACAGACCTCATGTAATGTTTGCGAGTTTGTTTTAATCAGCCACTGCTTTGCGGGAAATAAATGAGGTTCTATTTTCCAGCATTTTAACTAAAAAAAAGTAGCTGCACACACTGAAGTCACTGTAAATTGGACTGCACTACAGCTGGGCTGCAGAAAATTGACAAAGCTGATCATGTCTCTGATGAAAGGGGAGTGGTTTCTGTAAAAGTCTGAGGTCTACAAAGCAACTGGGTTATTGCTGTGTCTGTGAGCAAATGACAATCTCTACTTTGTAACTTCGGTCTTTTTAGGTTCTTGGTTATGACATTTCTTGTTCTCTCAAAATGGAAGAAAGTAAATAATTGAGTTTGTGGGTGATGAGCTCACCAAGCCCAAGGCACTGAGGAGTTCTGAAAGCTCCTGCAGTGGTTAATGCCTGTGGGCTCCTTGCCAACACGGTCAAAATATTTTAGCATAAAGTGAGAACCTCCTTGTGTTGTCATTTGCCCACTGCAATCAATTGGCTCGTCATAACCCAGCAATGGGAATTCAAACCAAATCTGTGATACTGCTGCACATGACCATCACTCGTGGGATCTCTGGCTGTAAAACATCATGATGACAAAACATGAAGTCAGCTGGATGTGCTGTTTCTAAAACTCATTAATTCCTCTGCCTTGCTGAGCCTCTCATTGACACTGAGTATGCAAGAACTCAGTATTCCTGTGAGGTGCAGCATCCCCAGAGTACTCTTAGATGCTGTGCTGCAAGAGGATTAAGCTACTGGCTACGTTAATTTTAAGTTCCTTTAAAGAAAGGAAAATACATTAGTGCTTGGAAAATCAGGAATAACATAGGACCAAAAATCATTATCTGATAATACATACGAAGTGTTGCACCCACTTCTATCCCACGCTCCACACCTTTGGTTCTTAGCCTTGTATTTGAGCATGAAATCAACTGGATTCCCCCCAGAGAGCTTTTCCTGCCACCTCAGCGGGTGCCTGAGCTATTCAGCAACACTGCACTGACTTCAACCTCAGCCAAATCAAACAACCATCACCATTATCTTTACTGCTGTATTTTCTCTAAAGCTCCTTGTGCCAAAGGAGGATAAAGAAATTGCGAGAGGGAAACGAAAATTATTGTCTTGGGAAGGAAGCACAACCACTGGAAAAATTTTTTTTCAGGCAAAACTCAAAGCAATTGTTTTGTGGCTTTATTTCCCCCTTCCCAATAGCTGATATTCCATATTCACTGGTAAGTAAAAACTGACGAACACCAAAGAGCAAGGAGAGGTTTTCCTCGAGACACAGTGATTTCTGGAATTAAATGAAGCTACGACTTTTTATTAATTCAGTGCAAAATATTAAGGACAAGGCTCATGGAAGGATTAGAGAACAAGTCTGACGAGGAGCGACTGAGGGAGCCTCGAGGAGGCTCAGGGGGCATCTCATCACTCCCTACAACTCCCTGACAGGAGGGTGAGGTGAGCTGGGTTCGGTCTCTCCTGCTGTCCCTGCAGTGAGAGGCCTGGAGGAAGTGGCCTTAAGCTGAGACAGGGGAGATTCAGATTTTCACTGTTCAGGTGGTCGGGCAGTGGAATGGGCTGCCCAGGGAGGTGGTGGAGTCACCACCCCTGGAGGTGTTTGAGAGGCATCTGAATCTGGCGCTGGGTGATGTGCTTTAGAACCACAGAATCGTCAGTGTTGGAAGAGACCTTCGAGGTCATCAAGCCCAACCACCCACCCGGTACTGCCACTGTAACCCCAAAATCGCTAAATCAGAGGTGTTTTTAAAAAGTCATCTGGATCTGGCACTGGGTGATGTGGTTTGGTGCTTTAGGGGTTACAGTGGCAGTGTCGGGTGGATGGTTGGACTGGATGATCTCAAAAGGTGCCTTCCAACCTTGATTCTTCGTCTTCTTCTTCTTTTCTGTGGCAGGTAGACCCCGTGCCCGACCCGCCGTGAGGGGCCCTGTGTGTTCGGGGGGGGTGGTGTGGGGGTGTGGGGTTCTCCCCGGGGGCTCGCGCGCTACCCGGCGGTGCCGCAGCACCGCCCCCCGCGCGCACACCGCGCGCCCCGCGCACGCGCGCGCAGCGCCGCGGGACTGCGGCTGCGCGTGTGTCCGTCCGTCCCCGCTCCAACGGCCGCGGGCGGGCGCTGCGCATGCGCAGACCCCGTTGGCCGGGGGGGGGGCCCCGCCCGGGCTCGCGGAGAAGCGGCGGCGGCGCTGAGGCGGATGCGCATGCGCAGAGCCGCCGCTCCCCATCCACCACACCACACCCCCCCAGCTTCCGCTTCCCGGCTCGGCGGAGAAGCGGCGGGAGCGGAGCGGGAAACGGGGAGCGGAGCGGGAAACCGGGAGCGGGAAAGGCGCGCGCGTGCGCACACAGCGGGCCGCTCGCAGCGCCCCGGCCGCGCTCCCGCCAATCGGGCGCCGCGCCGGCCCGCGCGCGCCGTGCGTGCGTGCGTCCGCCCGTGCGTGCCGTGCGTGCGTGCGTGCGCTCG
>NW_020897734.1:3668609-3790169 GCF_003984885.1 Neopelma chrysocephalum
GATTCCCGATGGTGGCATCGGGAGGGGGGTCGCCCTCCCCGCGCCCCCGGTGCTCCCCCGGCCGGGGGGGGTCGGGCCCCGGCGGTGCCGGGTGGGCCCGCGAGGGGGTCGCCGGTGCCGACCCGGGAGGTACCGTCCTGTCCTGTCCCGTCCGTCCTCCGGGGAGTCGGCGGAGGTGCCGCTATCGGCCCATCTCCCGCTCCCCGTGGGAGGATGGAAACTTTCCTGGAGATCCCTCGGTGCTCCCTGCCAGATCTCCCTGACCGCGGGCTCTCTCTGTCATCTTTAGTCACCTGCTCTGCTCTCATTGTTTGGGCTTTCGAGGATTTGCCCTCCTTTCCCTTCTTTTACCCCCTCTTTGGTTTCTCTTTTCTTTTTTTTTTTTTCTTTTTTTAAGGAAGTTTCATGGATAAATTCCCATTCTTGCTTTTTATAGTGGCTGTAGGATGCTGTGCTAATGTAACTCTTGGATAAAGATTTTTGTGGGGCCTGTCGTTTGGGTTCTCAGCCACAGACCCCTACAGGATACCTCCCCTCTCCCTTGATTCAACCTGCTTTCTCCACAATAAACCCCCCAACAAGGAGTGATCGACCCTGGAAGTGCAAAGCACTTGGAAGTTTATGGAACAGTGACTCCAGTGAGCATCTTGAAAAAAATCAAAGCAAATATTTTCTATAGTTTTTCCTGAGGAAACCACTTCAGTATCTTCAATGGCATTTTTTATGAAGCTTGCTTAGGTCTCATAGGTTTTTCTTATGTGTCTGAAATTTTCTTCATAGATAGAAATTCTAAATTTTAGAAATAATAATTTGGGAATCCTGCAGGTTACACAGCAAAACAACCTGTAAGTGCAGTGTGTAGGTCACTGTCCTTTGTAGAAAATACAGGTGGGGCCTAAACTCCTGTAAACAGGCTCTTGAAACATTTTTGGGCAATGAATGGAAATTAGAGTCCAGGTTACTTTCCATTCCTCGGTGCTGAACAAAGTCTGGAGCACCGAGGGCATCCTGTGCCTGACAGTCATTGAACTTGCACTTTCATGTTGGAAAATATGTTTTCTGGAAGTCAGTAAAACAGCACAGAAGCCACAGGAGGGCTTAAAACCTGCTGCTTTAAAGATAAAATAAAGGTGCTGCGAGGGGAAGCACCACACTGAACACTTCAGTGGGCATAGGAAATGTGAATGCAAATGAATCCAAATTTTTGAGTCCGGAATGGCTGAATGAATTTCTTCTTTTGTGGTTCTAGAGTAGATGTAACTTCTCTTTCTTAGACCAAGCCCATGGAAAACTGATCTATATGGAATAATCTGTGTGTTTGTAGCACATTTTGGTGGAGATAGTGCAAAATCTCCCAGTCAGTGATTCCACAGGACATCGCTCTCTATGATCTAGTCTGTAGGACTTTCTCTGACAAAGCCAACAAGCAAGATTATGTCAACAGTAGATTTAATCACCTTTTCTTTTTTTAATTCTTACTCATTTGTTGGCCTTTTAAACATGGAACACCAAAACGCTGAGCTGTTTTTAAGTTGCATTTTTTTCTCGTTCCAGTGAAATGTAGCTTGATACTTGGCAAACTGGATTAGTTGCTTCTGAGTGATTTAACCTGAGAGATGAACAGAATTGAGTGTTTGCGTTCAGAATTTTGTGGCTGTAGCTGAGTAACTTGGTTCATCTTTCTTAGAACTTTTTTTTTTAAATGGGCAGGATAAGAAGTGAATTTTGACACAAAGAGATGTGATCCCAGGATAGCGTTTTCTCACATTTATGAGAAAGCAGGTATAATTTAGGGAGAGGTCTACAGGTATTTCTCATGCTCAGTTTTTTTTCTGCAGCCTTTAGAAATGTATAAATAGTGTAAATGCCCAATGGTACAGAAAAAAACAAATGCAAGGAATGCAGGGTTGGAAACAAAGCTTTTGGATATCCTTGTAAAATGCTTTCAGAGTAATTTAATCTGATGCTGAAAAGAATGTGAATTTCCTTTTTGGCATACCCTGATGCTTCTTGGTGTGTTTGAGTTTTGAATAATTTTTCAAGTGTTAAATTATTTATAATTGAAAAGTATTTCCAGACATATATTTTTATTTTTTTTTAACATCAGCATCCATGCATCAGGTAAAGATTGGCATTATTTTTAACTTCACTATGAACATTAAAAAAGTAAAACTATGCAGAAGTACTTGAAGAAGTCAGGCTGTGTCAGGTTCTAGTACTGCTGCAGTGATGTACCTGTTGGTGCACTGGGAGGTGTAAAGCAACTGCCACGAGAAAGTTCTTTATACTCTCTTTCTTGGAAAGTTACTATTCTTACAAATTAAATATGATGAGAGCCACTTAATGAATTTTTGTGTGTTCTACAGATTATATTCATTTTCTAAAATACAAACCTGCTTGTTAAATTGAAGGGTAGCTTTCTTTAAGTAGTTATTTCTGAAAGTCAGTAGACCCTGTGCACGTGTTCAAGGAAATTCCTGATCTTCCTTTTAAGAACTACTATCATTGCTGTCAATATTTTGATAATATAGTCTGAATATAAAAGGAAACAGGTAGACTCCAATGACTCTGTGTGTGGATACCACACTATTTATACCAAAGCAGAACTTGTTGCATTTTACATGGTTTTCTTGGTATATTTCTAGTGCATCCCTATGTGATTTATATTGAGCTACTGAATGTGAGCTGTAAAGAAGAAATCTTTGTGACATTATTTCCTAACTTGTTTTTTATAGGTCTTTTTCTGCTCCTAAGTATTATATAAGTTTAAAAAATTATACGAAGTTTTACTATTTTTTTATCTATCTGTCTATCTATCAATCTATCTATCTGTCTGTCTATCTATCTATCTCTGTCCTTCAGGACCCATTTCTTCTTTCTCCTCAGAAGGGATTACAGAATGGTCTTGTTTTATTTTTTCTTCGGAAGAGTATAGTATAGTAATTCTTTTGTGCTTAACACTTAAGGACTCTCAATTGCCACTGCAAAAGGGTGTGACTAGTTTATCCAGATTGGCACCTTTTTTGTGCAAATCAGCAAGATCTGAAATCTTTGCATTCTTCCCCCAGTGTGCGTCACTGGCCGGTGAAGGGCTCTGCAGTTGGAACAGAAAGCAAATGAAGCTGTTGGGAAAGCAAAGGCAGTGGGGACAGGACAGGCACCTTTTGATGCAGGAGATTTGCAGTAAATATTGCAAGGCCAACAATTAAAACTCAGTGTGTGAAAATCTGTTGAAGCACAAGAGTGAGAACGTAGCAGGAGTGTCTGTCGGCAGTCGGACACGGCGGAAACTTAATGACGCTCCTCTGCTTTCAGTTAGAGAAGGAGTGAGTGATACCAGCATTATGAGCTTCTGACAGCACTGGGGAGCACCAGCTCTGCCCATGCAAATTCCAGAGACCAGTCCTGCATTTTCATGCAGATCTGTGCCATTGTAGCCCAGTCCAGATGTTTGTTCTTATGGCTGGATTTTATTTTTTTTCCCGACAGAAATATCAAACCATGCAGTGGCTTTTCTTACTTAGCTGAGTCTAATGAAGACAAAGGCTGAGGAGGATTTTATTGCAGTTGTGGCCAATTCTGATAGTAAGGCTCAAATCTCCAAAGTAAAAGTCTATTTGAAAAACGTGATATTTTATTTCTTGGGAGATATAGAAGCACACGAACACAAACTTCCTTATACTGGGCCAAGCAGCTCATACACTGGTTGGGTATTTTCACTTTTGAATGTGCAGTGTCTGCCTGATTTGGGCATTGGGACCTCAGGGCTGTATTTTAAAACGTATTGTTGGTAGCACATGAAAAGTTTGTGATTCATTTCCGAGTTCAATTTTAAGTCACTTTTCTTAGCTGAGAACAGCAGCTCATGTGCTCACTGAAACCTGGTGTGGTACTGCCAAACTAACTGTGGGTCACGGAAAGGTTTCCATTGCAGCACCTTAGTCATCCAGGCTTCTAAAATTTTGTTCCTAATGCTGTTTGAGTGGCCACAACGTATCTCTGATTCTGAAAATGGTAACGTTTTATCGGCTCATCTCGACTCGTTACTCATCTACCCTGAGACTCTGTGAGCCTTTACACCCAAAACCTGTTCTGGAGGCCGTGCTGGACTTGTGGGTTTTTCTTTGCTTCTGTTTTTGAAGCAGTTCAGAGCATGAATTTCATTGCATGCAGAGAAATACGTATTTTCTACAAATCCCTTTCCTGTAATAAATAACTATAAAAATTAGTTGCAGTAGCTTTTTTCCATAATGATTCCCTTGCTGTATTTTCCACTTATTTCTTCTCTTCCCTGTAAGTTTTGTATTAATATCCAAGGTTTTATATTAAAGCTCAAACTTTTTTTTTTTTTGCCTAAACTGTTTTTTTCTTGCTGACACAATTTCATAAAAATTTGACAGAATACTACCTCTGCAAGTTGCGTATTCATCTGGATATATTGATGTAGCATAAAGGAAAACAACACATCACTTCCCAGCAATTTAGAAAACTAAGTTAGTTTGTTCACAAGCTGATCGCACTTCTTTTTCCTGTAGCATTGAGAGGATTGCAGTGGCATTGTAAGGTCATTTAAAATCATGACAAGCTCAGTCGGACAGAAGAAAGTCTCCTCCAGACAAAGGAAGTGTGGGTTCTGTCGGTCGAATAAAGATAACGAATGTGGGCAGTTACTGATGTCGGAGAACCAGAAGGTGGCGGCACATCACAAGTGTATGGTGAGTGACCGGAAGAGGGATGGAGCCGGGAAAATACGTGGAAAACCCAGCCACACTGGGATTAACCACTGCTGTTTGGAATTTTTGTGGGTCTCATATCTATAAATGTTCTCTGTCACTTGCACCCTTAAAAATAGAAGTTCTCTCTTTGCCATTTTAGCTCTTCTCGTCCGCACTGGTTTCCTCACACACTGATAATGAGAGTCTTGGTGGATTCTCTATTGAAGATATTCAGAAAGAAATAAAGAGAGGCACTAAACTGGTGAGTGTTTTTGGCCCTTGAAAATGGAAGGTAATATCTTCATACCTTCCTTAAAGTTTGCAATGAAGTTGTTCAGTGTATTAGATATGTGTGCTTATTTTTTAAAAGTGCTACCTTAGTGTGAGCTCTAAAACAGCTTACAGAAGAAGATGTTGAAATGAAATTGGTCTCAGATTTACAAACAGACATGATTATCATTGAAATGAAATCTAAATGGCAGTTAACCAACCTTTGAAGTGTCTTTAGGAAAGGATAAAAAAGGACTTTGTTTATTTCAGTCAAGTTCTGCTCTCATGTAAACAGGTTGTTCTAAGAATTGTAGCTTAGTCATGTAATTATTAAAAAATACATATTTCATCCATTGCTTCTTTGATTTGAATTTTTTCCAATGCACAGAACCTTATTTGCTGTAGTGAGCCGAAGCATACAGAAATAACTGTTCACAAGTCATTCATGTTGTGATTAGGAATTTCCAAAGAATGTGGTAGTAAATGGAACTACAGATCATAAAGAAACTTTTTCATTCTTCAGTCTCTTAAAGGATTTTCCAAGGTTGTTTCTTTTTCTGTCTGTGGTGGTTTCTGTCTGTTTTGCTTCTGAATCTCTTTGTGTTCCTTCTCTGATGCAACAGCTGGATAGATCCTTGGAGCTCGATAGCTGTACGTACCAGACACCTAGTTAAATCTAGATCCAACTGGATCTAGTTAAATCTAGTACATTCACAGTCCTGAGATGTTTCCTGTTTGGAGAAAATGTACAAGATAATTTTAGTTCCTAGGTGCCTTATCTCTGTCTGTGGCTGTCAGAAAGCTGCAGCTCTGAATCACTCTCTGGAGGAACTTGTCTTTATTGACATCGTGTAGGAAGCTCAAAGGTAAATGTTTTTAGTAGCCCAAATGCCCCCTCTCAGGTTTGCTTCTGGTCTTTTATGGGGGAACACATTTGGCAAAAATATCTTAGTGAACTGGGTTAAGTAAATATATTGATAGCTTGGACTGAATTTGTCTTCTGACAGAATTTCCATGGTCGCCCTCCTTCAGGAGGTGCTGCTGGCCAGGTGTGGAAATGGAGACCTGTTCATCATCACAGTGACAGTGACTGACACGTGGAGCCCTTCTGAGGGTGGTCTAGATCTGTCTGAGAGAGGGCTGTAGGTTCTAACCTTAATAAGCCAGTTACAATAACTTAGGAAGTCTGAATTTTTGGGGTTTACAAGGCACTGATATCTTCATTATTTCTGGTACCTGTGCATGGGAGGATTGATTTTTTTAAAGAATGGACTTGTTTTGCAGCTTATCAAACTTCACACGTACCTGATATAACTTGGAAATTAATGACAGTGACCATTTGAACAGCACAACCTGTACCAATAGAATAAATGCTTTATTACTGTTAGGAAACATAGACCAGTAAATGAGTATAAAAATTTCCATTTTGTTCCTACAGATACATCACAAAAAAAATATTTATTTTAGTCACTTCTGGCTTTCAAAAAACCGAGATACTGACTAAAACTGATTGGATGGATATAATTTCAGCCTAGGTTTTTACAAAGGACTTTGATCAGCAATTATTATGTGTTAAACCATAATGTATAACAGATTTATGCAATAAAATACCCATACAAATTAGAGAACAACTAGGGAACAGTATATAACTGTACCATTTCGGAGCTTGCAGAGGAGTAAATGGAGATGATCCAAGGCTCTGACATTTTTACTGTTCAGTTGACTTTGTTAAAATTGAAAAGCAGGCTGGTGGTATATTTGGTAACTTTGGTGGTATTTTTTGGGGGCATATTTGAGACTAACGAGAAGAACTTGACTAAGCGAGTGCTGTGGACAGAAAACGTAACTACAAAGATATATGTAGCAGGTATCTTACATTGCTCACTTAGGCTTTGTTGGAATGAATTGTAACCTTTTGGGGGCATGGGCAACATGCAGGATACAAAGAAAAGGCTCCAGTTGTCTTGGGAGGTGAATTTAATAGAAACTTCTGGCATTTTGGGGCAATGTTACGTCAGTAAAAAATAATACAGAGAAAAATACTATGATGCTGTCAATGACTTCCTTACCTACCACAGTAGGAGCATGAGCAATTGTACCAGGAGCAGGATAGCTGGTGTATCCTAAGCAATGGTGTGTCTAATATGAGAAAAATTAATTACTTGGAAAGAAGAGTCGAGCATCAGACTCACTTTTCATCTTCTCTGCAATACAAATAGCAAAAATTAGGCTAATGAAAATAAATTCATTGTATTTGACAAATATTTCACCAAATTCAGTGTTTTGGAAAGGGCTTAAGGAAATAACTATAGAAAAAAAGGGTAAAGTTAGCTGCTGATGCTGAGGTAAAGTTTGCAGGTCATCATTATTTCTGACTGCAGGATTCATTGCCAAATGGTGGTTTTTTTTTTTTTCCTCCTACCTTCGTAATGTAATTCAGAATTCAACAAGTACAGTTTATGATTTTAAATTTTCTGCAATGGTTGGTACAAACAGCTAATCCTTGGGAGGACACTTAGGTGAATAGATGCGTCATGTTCATCAGACACACTGCACAAAACCAGATTACTTATTTTCTTCACTGAATTGATAATCAGCATATGACGTATATTGTACTGCTGCATAATTGCAGCAGATTTCTTGATTTTAAAATAAATGATGAGAAACACTTGAGAGCAGGAAAAGTAATGTTAAGTGCATTTATTTTGTCACCAGGAGTGGTAATGGTATTATTTTTGAACCCCAAAGTACTAAATCAACAGTAACATGAATTGTGCTTCATTTTTCTTTCCAGATGTGCTCTTTATGCCACTGTCCCGGAGCAACCATTGGCTGTGATGTGAAAACGTGTCACAAGACATATCACTACTACTGTGCTTTGCATGATAAAGCTCAGATAAGAGAGAAACCTTCACAAGGCATTTACATGTAACTATTATTTATTTGTTATGTCTGATTTTGTATTTATAATTTACATTCTTTGTTTAAAAACAAACGAACAACAAAGCAAAACAACCCACTTTGGAATCTAAACAAAACTGTTGCAAAAATTTCTAATGATGATTGTGGCATTCAAAACAGTGATGTGCTAGAAAAGCATATTTTCACTGCAAGATTTGTATATCAGTGAGTTTTACAAGTGGGAGAAAAATGTTCTGGCATTTAAATTTAAAAGATGAGTAAATAATCTGTGAATCGTGACTGACTTGACAGTTTTCAACTACTTTGTTTATAGGATTTTATGTCGAAAACACAAGAAAACTACGCATAACTCTGAAGGTAAAATTATTCAATATAAATTTTTCCCATTGTAGAAAGATATTTGGTTAAATTTAATTTTTCTGGAGAATATAAATGTTTTCAGTAAAAATTAGAACTACATTTTTTTGAGAAACAGTGAGTTTGGAAGCCCATCTGATTTCTGTATTTTCTCTAAAAACTAGTGGTTGAGGTTGGAGAAAAACCAAACCCATAAATTTTAGGATGTTCAAAAGATATGATGGTCCATAAAAATGAAGTTTGGGTAGAAGTTATTCATTCCTTTCTGGGAAGAAGCTAGCTTATATTTGTAGTTAAATATTCACAATATTACCACCTGAAATATTTTATCAGGTAACAGCTGATTTTTGTTATTGCTAGTGTTCCTAAATATTCACTATTTTTGAACTATTAAATACAGTTTAACTCTTTAAATAAGAAGGACCTAATAGTAAATGAAAAGGCCTGTGATCAGTTCACTTACAGATGTATTTTGGAGTCATTTTGATAAAAAAAGTTGTATGGATGCATTCATAAAAGCTGTGGATCTTTGCAGAGAAGAGTAGTGAAATGCCACAAATGTAGATAAATGTGTGGTCTATTAAAATTCCAATCTAGTTGTGCTACGGTGTTTTTATTAAGGTATTTTTCCTTTTTTCTACTGTATGTGAGTTTGGGTAAGAGAACAGTTGGTGGTTTACTTCTTACATTGCTTTTGCCTGAAATGTCATCAGACTTAACTAATGAGGAGCACATGACTGTCTAGTGAACATGAAATTTCATGAATTACTTCAGTCTCTGTGCCAAATGTATTTTTGAGGTAATTTACTGCTTTTTCTGCTGTGGGCAGTAGATCTATTAATGGTAAGGTTTGGATGCTACTTCAGTGTTCAGAAAGATACTGAAAGCAGTAGAAAATCGCAAATTAAAATTAATTTCCTTTTTTTAGTCTATTTATATAATTATTATCATGTGCTTTGTATATAAACCTCTCTTGATTTTGCTGTTACTAGGTTTAAACAAGAAAAATAATATATGTGTTTTTTTAGTTCTCCAAAGAGATGGGGCCATGTTATCTTGTAGTTTGTGACTTTGTTTCTTTGTTTTGAGGGTTGTTTTTTGTGTTAGCAGAAACAGGATATGAAAAACATATGAGTCCAAAGAGATTAATCTCTTTAACTGATATTTAAACATAATCTTTTATACTTGCTCTGTGTTTGATGTGTACTGAAAAATGCCTCCAATTCTGCATGGAGCCCAAAGCCAATGGATGACTTTTTCTGCTTGGAATTCCTTGCAGGATCTGAACTTGTGCTTTCCTTTAAGAGTTTTCAGATACCATTATCTCCAGTTTTATGATGTCATTTTCTAACAGCTAAGGCTTTTAAATTTTATATGGATATTTTGTCTGGGAAGACCTGGGAAAAATTACTAGAGGCATAGTGGCTTTTTTTTCTTAAATGTTGATGATGGCAGTTTATTAAAATGTTAAAATAAACTCATCCCAAGAGATTCGGATTGAGGGTAGGAGAGGAGGAATAAACAACATCACTCAGAAAAACTGAGGATGAAGAACCCAATAGTGTCTTATTTAGCATTTAACTTTGCACATTTTTTTTTCAATATTTAGTTCTGTTATGCTTTACACTTTTAGAAATATGTTTAGCTATACTTCACATTTTTGTTTTCTGTTTTTTATTCAATATTTGACTGAAATTCCAACCAGTGCTCTTTCCCAGAGAATATGTTCTGTTTTTAGTCCATACAGTTTATGATAAACTATACCCATAAAATAGTTGTTATTTATGGTTATGGATTTGATAATGCCAGAAGCTGGGGCTTTTTCATGATAAACCTCTTTTAAATCAAAGAAAGTAGAAATACATATTGCATCTGCTGATACAATGCTAGAAGTTATTTCCATAGCAATGGTATTTTGCTACGTTGAAAACTAATTACCTTTAGCAGACAGAAAAATACAGAGTGGTTTTCAGAATTTCAGAAGGGACTTCAGAGGTTTTGTTTCTTAATATTTAAGTGCTGAAGTTTGCTCAGTGAAATGACAACTGGAAGGTGTTGGATGGTGAGATTAAGCTTGATATATGTATTTTGTTTGTTTCTCGATGAAAATGTGAATGTCAAGGAGGCATTTAAATGTGAAAGGATGGTGGTGTGTGAAACCAGAAAGAACTTGGCAGAGAAGAGTGACTGGAGTAGGCAGGGAAACTAGATTCTAATGCAATGGCTTTTTTTGAATCTTGTTTTGGTTTCGTTTTCGTTAATCTTTGCTCTTAGGACTGTTTTCATAACAGAATAGTTAAAGCTCTTCTGTGGTTCTGTCACTCAGTGTAGGTGCACAGAGGCCCTGGAACTGTCATTTCTTTTTAATGGAAACTTATTGCTCCTGCTCTGGGGTGTGGTGTGGTTGGGGCTTTTTTATTGTTATTATTTTGTTGGTTTTTTTTTTTCCTTGGTCAGTTTAGAGTGTCTCTGGGTTCTTATCCTTTGTTCTCTGTATCCAGACTGAATTGTTGCAGTCCAAGTATTTTTATCATGTCACTTGTGTTAGTGGATGTTCAAAGAGTTTTTAGGAGTGTTTGGTTTGGTGCAGCCCAGGGCAGTTTATTTTCTGTAGGCAGCACTGCTGCATAGCAGTGAGATTTTTCTCTCACTTCCCCTCCCTTCCCTAGAAAATAGATGCTTTGGGGTCATAGTTGTTCAAGTTTGAGATCTGCCTTGTGTACTAAATTCTAGTTTAAAAAGACTATCTGTTAACCATTTAATAACAGTTAAAGAAAATTCCTGGAGGCTGCATGGAAATGTAGTTGAATGACCTATGTTGGAATTAAGTTACCCACTAAAACCTAAGAAAAAAGACCTCTTAGATGTTATTTGTTGCTTTCATGAAATTGAAGTGGGGTGAGGATTTATCAGACTTGGTATCTACTCATCAAGACAAAATTAATGAGTGATGGGAGTTAATTTTCCTTTAATCGACAGGAGTTGCTGAATTACCTTCTGCTTTTGTTGAATATAAAAATGTGAAACATGGCAGCAGAGTATTGTGCTCTTAAATTCCTTGTCTGTTTCAGGAGATTGTTGGGTCTTCCTGATTTATCTGTATGGCCTGACCTTCAGGTGACATAAAATAGGAAAATTGTATTTCTCCTGTATTTCCTTTGTGTGTTTCAGAGTGATTCTTTTGTGCTGTGTTCCCATGAACTTGAAAAAGGACATTTAGATTTTTGCCTTGCTGTTTACAAATCTAACAATATAACTTTTCCTGAACTTGAAATAATATCTTAATTCATAATTTTAGGCAAGCTATCTAAGTTTTCAGTACCTAATAGATTACACGGGTTGGTCCCAGTGCTTTCAAAAGATCACAGCTAACTATTAGTTGAATTACTGTTCAGTTTGATACAATTGCATTTATTCTTTTTGAAGAATAGAGTATTGTTGAACAAAGGTTTTGGAACTGTTTGTTGGAATTTATTCCAATGTACTGGAAATAATTGTTGAAAAATGAAAAAAATGGTCTCTCTCATTTCCCTGCAGGTGGGGCTGCCCTGGCCCATGTGTTGAATTTAAAACAAATTCAGCTGATCAGGAATAGTTTGATATAAGCTAAGATAAGAATGTAATTTGATTCTTATGTAATGGTAAAACAAAGACGAACAAAGACAGCCATGTGACTTCTGCTCATAACATTTAAAGCAGATGCTCGAGAACTGTGGGGTCAGAAAATAAAATGTCCATAATTCCTCTTGTAGCTGTGCTCAAAGCCTCAGAGAATGATGTTTTCACAATGGAAATAAGGACATTCCCTGTCTCAGCATCCCTTTCATGTTATTCTAATGATCAAACATGGAATCTGTGCTTTTCATGCTGCTCAGTAAGTTTGAGTCAGGGTAATATTTCTCTGTGAGACCTATTTAGAGACATTGCAATCTGTAGTGAACCGAGCACTTTTTCAAAGCACTGTGTAAGCCAGAGTTTGGCAGGTAAAACATCTGAAACCTTTTTGCATTACAGTTTGGTAACATTCTGATTCATCTCTGGATTCTTAAAGCAGTGTTTGTTCCCTATTGCATTTCCTGTAGCACTGGTCCCAGCATAAGCTTTCCTCACGTTAATGCAGTCGGGTGTAACAGTTTCTGTAACGTTGCAGTTTGGAGTCATTTCATTTCTCCTGGTGGATGGTGACATATCCTTCCCCGGTTATGCTTGTTGTCTGTCTTCTGGAGAATGCTCTGGGTATGGCATCAAATGTATATTTGGTGTTCCCACAAAAACAGTTGGTCCAGGCAGCAAATCAGTGGTGTCCCATGAGAGACTAACAAGGTTTGTGCAGAAGCATCACAACTGTGTTTTCTTATGGAAAAACACACAGCTAAAGGAAAAGGAAAGGCGTCATCATGTAGTGAATCCTCTGTCCTGTCCGAGGAGCTGTCCTGTGGTGTTATAATTCTCCTTCCCAGGTGTTACACAAACAGAAACTTGGTCAGATACTCACACTGAACAGGTTTATCATACCAGGGGTCAGAAGCTTTGTGATGGTGCAGAAAAGCCGAGTGTATAGTCTGTCTTCAGTCTTTGCCACCATTTGTTTGCTTGAAAAAGCATTTAGATTGTGTTGTTATAAAGGACTATTTCATTCATTTTCTGTGTTAAATGTACTTAAAGAAATAATCTCAAGTACCTCATATAACATAGATACTATTCAGCCAGAAATAACTTTTGGACAAGAGTCATCAGTTCCTTGAAGTATTTGGTGCTTTTGGAAAACATTGGCGGAATGTAAGGGGTAATTTAATTTTTTCCTCTTCACTCTTGCTTTAGTTTAGATACATTTCATGTAACTTAGTCTTTTTCCATTGAAAAAGAAAATCCAAAAATTATATTCAGCATTTTGATTGTTAATTTCATATCACTTGCTGATAAAAACTTCTGTTATTTCATGATCAGTTTACTTGATTTTGTGTTTGCTTGCAAGGGTTTTTATGCAAATCTCTGGTTCTTATTAATGCTTATAGATGCATTCACATTTTTGGTATTGATTACTGGGCCAATAAAGCTCTCTGGGTTTTTTTGACATTTCTTTTCAATTTAAAATAATTGTGTTGGCACATATGGTTCATTGGGTTTCAGCCATATTTTAAGGAAATCTGACTTTAACATGCTGAAGTAGTTTTTTCTTCATTATACTCCATTTCTCTTCTACAAATCTAATAAGATTGATTTTGTTCCTTGAATTTTTAGTTTCTCTTTTGTCCCAAATGCACTGTAAAACTTTACCTACACATGTGATTTCAGATTTACATAGCAGCATGTCTAACTAAGCCACTTCCACATTCTACGTTTTGGCTTCTTTTTATGTCCAGTCCGGCTTGCAAATTTTGCCAGTCAGTTTTGTTTATTATCTTCCTCATGCAAACTCGGCCCCCTTTGCTTCTGCCTTGCTTAGTCTGTTGTTAGGTAATGTAGGAGGTGATAGAGCAGTATTTATTGTACTCATCCTCTTTTTATTTGTTCTTTCACAACCTTTAAATCACTTAATTCTTTTATTACTTTTCTTTAACCCGGCTTTTGTAAAGGGGTGATTCCATGTGTATTTCAAGCTGATGCAATATAGATCAGTGATATCTCAAGCTCTTCTCTGCCAAGCCTTATTTTAAACAGCAAAACATCTCGATCCTTTTTCTTTCTAGTCATGATCAAAGGAGAATTTTTAGATTTCTCTCTGAAGCTGAATCTCCCTGTTAACAGTTTATGTAATACAGCGTTTTGCCAGGCTTCTTTCCTTGGTACTTTGTACTGCTCATGGATTTCTAAAATGCAAACTGGGGGCTCGTTGCTGCTCATCTTTTTTCTCATCTGAATTTACAATATCATATTCTTAAGTGCCTTTTAAAATGTAGATTGTTTCCTCTTGTTTTCTACCCTTACCTCCCCTTCTCAGGCCATATTGTATATTAAGCTCATTTTTTCAGATTTAGCATTTAGAGACTTTAAAGGGAAGCTCATAGGAACCTCCTTTGAAGACTTTAGATAAAGCTATATTGAGAATATTGTGATGATTTTAAAAATCAATGCAGTAGTGGGATATGGGATGGGGGGAAGTTGAAGGATATCTAGGGAATCTCAGGGGATCCAGAGGATGGGTGATACCCGTGATAAAACAACGCCTGGTCAGGGAGGAGTTGAACAACTGTTTGTGTTTTCCTTAGTTCAAGCTGACATGAGAAGTTGGAAACACCCAACCATCAGATGCCAGGGACACAGGGTAAGCTGGCAGTGGGCTTGAGGGGAGGGGTAGGGCACCAACCACGTTGTATAACATAAAGACCATCCAAAGCAGGTGTGTTTGACATCTGGTTACAATCCCTTCCTGGTCTGTTGTGTGAGTGCATAGTGCTATAAAACCCAGAGAAACTGTAATGTTTTGAGGTATCAGTCTTGCAGGATAGATGTGATAGAGCAGATCCTCCCATTTTGGTGGTGTTAATCAATAGGTCCATGTCACTTGTAGTAGGAGACACAGATCTGCAAGGAATTGTGTTTTAGTGAAGGGGTCGTGTAGCATCTGAATTTCAATGAAGTCTGAACTTTTCTGGAAGTCCTAGTTTTGAGCACAGAAGGGGGTTCTCCTTTGAGGAAAGCTGTGCAGTCTTGATGTTTTTCTATTTTACACTGAAACTATCTTTTAAAAATACGGCATTTTTCCTTTCCAAATCTTAAATATACTAATAATTGTAGACTAAAAACATAGCACTTAAGAACTTATTCTATTTGGAGGCTGTGACATTTCTTATAAAAAGGTGTGTTTTGGTTTTTAGCAATTATGATTCACTCCCGTTTTTGTAAGTGTGGCTGCTCAGGACATGCTTTAATGCTGTGCAGAAAATAAGGGTGACCTGAAAGGTTGAAAGCATTTTGGCTGACAGAATTGATAAGGAGCTTTGGAAAAAATAAGGACTGTTGGTGCACGGACTGCACTTTGCTTTATCCGATATAGTAGGGAAATCCATGGATTTATTTTGGAAGGAATATTTTTAACTTCTTACTTATGTTATTTAAAGGGTGCTGAATTCAACAGTCATATTTTTGTAAGATTTTCTTTCTAGAATAACCATCTATGATTTCTGTACATGTAAAAATAGCAACAGAGATTCACAAATTTAATAATTGGTGGAGAGTTCATATTATGAGGAACAAGATAAAAGAGAATTCTCTTTGAAAGAGGTTTTCAGGTTGCAATAAAATTTGCTATATGCAGTCTGAGAGGTTGATATCTAAATTGCATAATCTTGCTTGGGGAATTAAACAAGTGATTATAGATGAGAAATGTTTGTTAGGAAATTCTGAGAAGAAAATGGAAAATGTATTGTTTCATTAGAATAATCTGTGTCATCGTGTATTAAATTTTTTCAGAGTAAAATAAACGGTGGTTTTGACATCTAATTAGAAAAGAAAAGTCTATATATACTAAACCATAGGGACGTTGTAGACAGACTGATATATTTTAGTAGCAACGTGGGCATATCTGTGTATAGGTGAATAATCTGTCAATCTAAAGCAAAATAATTTGCAGAATAGCCTGTTCAGTATATATTTCAGTATAAATTTCAGTATAGACTGTTGTGCTGCATTTGGATTCGTCTTCTTTCCCTCCTTGATAAGTGAACTGAATCTGTAGCTTTCTCGGGGATTAGCAGCAGATTCCATAGCCAGAGCTGAACGGGCTGTTCTTGTGTGCCAGGCTGGGGCCAGGCCTTCAGTTGTCTTCTTCTGCTCCCAGCTGGTGGCTGTGGAATATGTTCAAGACTTTGACTTCAAACTCTTGTGTGGTTGCGTTGCTGTTACCATGAGATAGAAACGTGATCTGGTTTTTATGTGATAATAGATAAGAAAGACGAGTTCTGGCAAGGCAACATCTCAAAATAAGATGTCCTGTCTGGATACTAAAACCATATGGCAATGTCCATAAAGGGGATGTTCCAAACCTTATGATTACTGTTTCCTTCTGTTTGGGAGCTCATACTGATATTTGTGGTTTGGATTTTGAGAAGAAAAGTCCTTCAGCGGGGTCTGTGCATGTTTCTCTAAATAAATCTGCTGAAATATCTTTGCATTTGGAGCAGGGTGGGTGTTACATATTAAAAAAAAAAAAAAAAGAGGATGCTTCTGCAAGCAGGAAAGTTGTTAGTGACTGAATTGAGCTGGTTATTAGATACAGTTATCAGATATAACTTAACTAGATCGTATTGGAAGCAGACTTAAGCTTCCAGAATTGATCTGTATTATCCATAGAGCCTTGAGTTCTCCAAAGGACAGTCTGCTGGAATGCTGGATTACAGCTCTGTAGCATTCACAGCTGAGCTGGCATTTTCAAAGGAACTTGTCAGACCTCTTTGGTTCGTCTCTTTTAAAAACATACATTCTTATATTCTTAATGGTCTGAAAATTCTTAATCTAGGGTGTTGTCAGTGTGGATGGTTTTCTGTAAACTGGCAGCTGCTTTTAGCTGCAGATGTAAAAATATACTGTAACAAAATGAAATTGTAGATTTGTTTAATGAAGGCAAAATATGTTTCCATTTTAAAACTTAGTGTTATAGCTAAATGGGTGAATTTTTTTTTTCTTAAGTCAGCAGGCATCAATTAATAAAGCAAGGACAGTGGTGTTTGGGTACACTGGCATAATATCAAGGGCAATTTACATTGGGGTATGGATCTTAAAATAATAAATTAAAAACTTATATCGAGGGTGAAAACATTTTCTGGTTTCAGTCTCATCTAAACAGTCTTATTTTCAGTAGAGCTGAAGATACATATCTGAGGACACATTTTGAATCTGAAAGTAAAAGCTGTAAGAAATGCTAAACCCTCATGTATTATGTTATAAAGATGCAAAGCTGAGTTGTTACAAAGAAATAAACCATGTTTTCAGGATCTGCAGTTGCATGTTTGTAATACAGAAAATACAGGTTATGTTTTTTCTTGCCCAATTTTGGTGGGTTGTGGGGTTTTTTGTTTTGGTTTGGGGTTTTTTTCCTTGATTTGTTTTGTGTAAAATTTTTAAGAATCCTATTTGATGATGTTTTCTGACTTCTAAAGCAGATTTAGAAGAAAGTATCAATGAACACGAGTTGGAGCCTTCACCTCCCAAAGGAAAAAGGAGGGGTCGTAAGGGAAAGCCAAGAAAAACAAATTTAAAAGGGCAATCAGAAGACACTAGATCTACGTCCTCACATGGCACAGATGAAATAGAAAGCAGTTCCTATGTAAGCAGTAAATATGCTAAACTTCTTAGAAGACAGAATTGCATATTTCTTCTCTGCAAATATAATTTTTATTAAAATTTGCAATTGTCTGAGCCTCCAGCTGGTGGCCACAGGCTTTTGAAATTGCAGCCTTATTTGTAACCCAGCAGTATATTTTAGTAAAATGTTTTTCTTTCAGAGAGACAGGTCTCCCCACAGAAGCAGCCCCAGTGATACAAAACCTAAATGTGGATTCTGTCATGCAGGTGAAGAAGAAAATGAAGCTAGAGGAAAGCTTCATATATTTAATGCCAAAAAGGCTGCAGCACACTATAAGTGCATGGTGAGTAAGTGGTGTTGTTAACCAGTCTATTCTGTGAATTTTGTCTGAATTGCTATTTTAGATTTTAATACAGTGCCCTCACATGTAATTATGCTTGAGTATTGTCTGTGTGCTGATGATCTCTTTAAGCACTGAAGTGTTGCAAAGTGAGCAATTCATTTATTTTCACTGCAGGCAATATGGATAAAAGTTGGCTTCATGCTAAGAGATGGAATTAGCTCAGGGAGACTCTTTAGCTTATTAAAAATGCTCCCTTAGCGTCTAAATGCATATAAGTTTTTAAAAAGGAAAACAGAAAACAGGTTTAACTAAAAGAACCCACTCCAAAAATAAAATAACTGTACTCCACAGGCATTCAGACACAATCTGGGAAGAACTTCATTAGTTTTCTGACCTGTGGATTCAGACTGTGAGGCTCAAGTAGAGTGGGATATGGAAGTTCTAGAAAACCCTTGATCATAGATGGTCATGTTTATAGAGCTGTCAGCCTGAATAGAATCTAATTTCAATGAACATGAGCAGACAGTGCAATCTTTCTTATAACTTGTTGTATGAATGATGTAGGGCTTTGGGTAACAAACCTCAGTGGTTCCTGTTATACCTCCAAATGAATAAATAATCCAGGCAATCTGTGGAGTATTAATTGTCTTCCTATCCCCAGGCTCACTAAACAGAGAGCTGGTGTGTGCCAGCAGCCTTGAGTCTTACAGGATTCTTTGCTACTTTGTGTACCTGAACTTTAGTTTTCAGACAGTTTAAGCTGAATATGCCAGGGTGATGATAGAAGGGATGGTGCTTCTGTGCTCCATTGTCATCCCTCAGGGCTTTTCGATATTGACAGTTATATTGACATCAGCGTGTCTTGGAGCTCAATTATAAATGTGTCACGGGGAAGGAAATGGAATATTCCTAGGAAATTGAGTAGTGTAATTGGTAATATTGCCCATTTATTACTTTGTGTTTTTATCCTGTCATTATTGCTTGTCTGCTTCTTTGTCTTTTAAAATACATTTCTCCAAGGCAAATTAAAGCAGTCAGGCAGGGATCAGAAGGAATCCTCATCACACTAATTACTCAGCATGGGCTTTTTCCTTCTTTGTTGGTAAAGCACATACTGTCTGAGATCATGGAACAGGATGTTACTCCAGCACAGAAAAAAATTTCCAGCCATGTTGGTGACCTGAAATGATTTTGACTTGCTTGTTTTACAGTTGTTCTCTTCTGGCACTGTCCAGCTGACAACAACTTCACGGGCAGAGTTTGGTGATTTTGATATCAAAACTGTACTTCAAGAAATTAAGAGAGGAAAAAGAATGGTATGTATCTGCAGAATGTGATGAATGTGTTGGTGATTCTGCTAAGGTGTGTGTAACTGTTCCCCAAAAGGAAGGAGGCAGTCTTTTCCATCTGCTTATATATAAAAATATATTTAAATATAATTTTACTTGTGGGATGAGCAACTAGATAGGAATCACCTTAAAATTAGTGGTGTTTGGGCACATGGTATTTGGGGTTCTTTATTACAATGTACATAGTAATTATTATCATAGAATCATATGATTCATGTTAGCCTTACTGTAACTATAAGAGAGTAATGGCTTTGTACCCATGTGAAAACACACCTTGCAAAGCTACAAATAAACTTAGAGAATATGCAGTTCTCACAGTGAACATATTCTCTAACATGCTGGAACCAAAACAATGTTTCCAGTTGTTCAAGTGTTTTAATAAGAAAACTTATTAAGGTCTTACAGGTGGGGGTGTTGGTAAAATGTCACATTGTATTTTATAGAAATTCAGGGTGTTTTTAAAGTGCTAAGAAATTTATGGGGTGTCACAACAGTGTTGTTCCTTGAAAAAGATAATTTAAGTCTTCATATATGAATATATTAACTTCAGTGGCAATAAAATGATCTTGGAAATGCAAAAACATGTGCAATCATGTAGCAATTTTCAGTGCAATGAGCAGGTAAATCCTACTGTTCATATTTTAATAGGTTGGTATTTTACAGTTTCTGGTTTACAATGTCTTTGATTAACTTTTCATTGGAAGGATGATCTGCCAGAGGTATTACTCTGTTTCCAAATGGTAGCCATAAATATGAAGACCACTAAACTGAATGCATAGAGTCAAGAGACTGAGGGGTTGAACAGTGCTGTTCTCTTCTTTCCCCTGCACAGAAATGCACACTCTGCAGCCAGCCTGGTGCTACTATCGGGTGTGAAATCAAAGCCTGCATAAAAACATACCATTACCACTGTGGAGTAGAAGACAAAGCTAAATACATTGAGAATATGTCACGAGGAATTTATAAGTAAGGACCTACGTAATTCTTGACTCTATGAGAGTAAAGATATGTCATGGCACTTTTTATGCCTAACATGACTAGTCAATTATCTTATTAAAAAAGAGGATATTATTT
This sequence comes from Neopelma chrysocephalum, assembly GCF_003984885.1. Taxonomy (NCBI): domain Eukaryota; kingdom Metazoa; phylum Chordata; class Aves; order Passeriformes; family Pipridae; genus Neopelma; species Neopelma chrysocephalum. The sequence goes on from NW_020897734.1 coordinate 3,688,884, forward strand.
CATTTAAAATGGTGTTTTTAAGTAATTGTTGACTTAAAAAATATTTCAGTTACTCTGCTAATTTAAAATTTCTGTAGTAGGGTTGTAATATGAAAATTGACCTGTAGTATGTTTTTCTCCTTGATTAATCTGTAATTTGTATCAAAAAATTTATGGCATGATTCCTCCATATTGATATGTTTGTAGCTTACTTTTGAGGGTTTTTTGGACCCCCTAACTTTCCCTGCTTTCTGAAGTGCTGTGAGTTGACTGCAGCTGAGTTGTCATGCTGTGCCCACGAGAGGGCATTCGTTGAGCACTGCAGTGGCAGTTCTGGAAAACTAGTATTGATCACAGTTTTATTGGCTGGTCTTGAACCTTGTTTTCGTTCTCAGCTTAACTGATGCTTGACTGAAAACCATGAATGACTTAAGACTTAGTAACTGACTTGTAGCACATTTCAAAACTAATTGAGAGGAAAGTCAGGTGTTGATAGATATTTTCAGTGAAAGTCCTCACTGTTTCTTTTATTGTGCCAGACTCTATTGTAAAAACCATAGTGGAAATGATGAAAGAGACGAAGAGGATGAAGAAAGAGAAAGCAAAAGCCGTGGCAAATCAGGCACTGACCATAATGACATTCCTCAGCAGCAGCTCAATGGAAACTAGGTATGGAAGTTACTCCTGACAGATCTGTTACCAAGACTAAAACGCAATATACATTTAATGTAGTTTATTGCAGTGAAGTATTTAAATCTAGTGTATGCAAAGAAGTACTTTTTATTGACATACTGTAGAAGAATGGGGAGGATTTGTTGTTTTTTAAATCCAGCTGACTTTGTAACAGTGTAAGAAGGGAGGCCCTCATTTCTATTGCTAAATGTAGATGTATTGTCAGAGCTGCTAAATGCTTTTCTGTACGATTTTAAATTTACTATTGTTTTCATCATTTTTTAAACAGGTTCAAGGGACAGAGTTATAGAACTGGGAATGGCTAAGACATCATAACTACTAATTCTTTTAAATTGTTTTCTAAAATCAGAAAAGGGTTAGTAACTTTTTACTACCTGACTCTGTTAGAAATTTCATTGAACTGCCTGAAACGTTCATGTGTGTGAGCCTTCAGTAAGTGGCAGAGTTTTACATGTCAATATTATGTAGTTTGTAGTCTGCAGTGTCTGGAAAAAAATGAAACACTATATAAATGATATGTAACATGTACAGTGTCAAAAGTTAAGGCAGACATTGAAATGAAGTAAGATCTATATTTCTGGACTGAATAAAAACCTTAAGATTTGGAATGTGTAAGTTGTTTAGTGGATTCACGCAACGAGGGAAGGTCTTAGCTAGTTTAATTAACAACACGGACAAGTTCGTGGTGGCAACGAGCTGGTACTTTGTGATTTTGCATTTTCTTCCTGCACAAGTTACGGAGGCCGTACCTGGGAAAGCCGCGCTCTGTTTTTGCTTGCGAAGCACAGTAGGAAAGGACTCGGTGTACACGAGGCACGCTTGAACATTTCAGGTTGTTCCTGTTGGGATTGCTCATTCCGCCCGGCATTGCTTGCGGGAGATTTCCTTGAGCAGCTGTTGGTTCTGAGCTGTGAGCTTTAGAACTCATGCCAAAGGGCTGTAGTTCGTTCTTTCCCCAACGACCCACCTCTTTCTGTGTCCTGATTTACAAAGAACACTTCACCAAGTGTGATTAAAACCTTACAAATGTTTGGACTTTGCAGCCCAATCTCTACCATTTCAGAGAGTTACAACTCTTAACTCACTATGGAATTTAGCCACCATATCTGACGTCCATACCTCAGGTGTTCTCTGTTGTGTGGAACACTTCATGTTTTGTCAAGAATATGCATAAAGGTCCCATATTCTGTAAGAAGATTGAGGAAACAACCTTTTTTGCTAGATTGGTATTTATTTTTTAATCTTATGACCACTATAGGACAAACTTCGCGTATCATCCTTATTGTTTTAGTCATTATTTTTCCTTTCTCTGTCAAGTCAACAATCACATCACGGAATTCTACTTGCTAGAATTTGATGTTCCTTTAGGGAATGATCAGATCTAGGCTATACCAAACCTAACAGAACAGCCCTCTGACTGGTTTCAAAACACCTTGTCATTTCTAATGGGTACTGGCTTCTTCAATTGGTCTGGTAAAGCACATCCTCAGACTTAAATAAAACCAAAAAGCTGAATCTAGTCCACATGTTTGTCTGTTACTACTGCATCACCTTATTGTTTGTTTAGGGTTTTGACTTGTTTCACTCTGAACTCCCAACAAAACTTCTGGATTTGAAGGAAGGAAACAAGCAAAAGACACTGATTTGACTATAAACTGCTACAGTTCTTCTGTGATTGGTATTGCAAAAACAGTTTATTTGTAACATGAGTTTCTGTAGCATTTTTTACTTGTATTTTTAAAAGATTTAACGTGTGTCATTTGTCTTCTTATGCATTCCCTTAATGTCTTGAGGGACTCAATTACTGTATATTGGAATTTCTAACATTTTACCTGTTAGAATTCAATCAATTCTGTTTGCTTTCCTGGAGAATAATGCCATTTGGAAAGAAATATTGCTGTGTACAGAAAACATTCAGTTACTGCTCTAAACATGATGCCATTGATCATTTTTATTTTGTATTTGTAACTTTCAAAATTAAAAGCGTGACTTGAATTGCAATGACAGATCGATTATTGAAATTGTCTATCAAGGTGTTTTGTTTCTCCTGGAATATGAGCATTTTTCAGCCACTCAGAACAGTTTTAGAATGCAAAATAGCATCCTTCAATATTTAAATTACTTCAATTTGTGCCTCGGACATGGCCCTTCCATGGAAAAAAGGCACTTTGTTTGCAGCTACTGTATTTAACTAAGTTTGCATGGGGTAGATCTGCCAGCATACTGACTGTACTTGAGACTGAGCTCTAATTCATTGTGTGTCAGTGGCTTAGTATAATATTCAGTCCAATAACTCACCTGTTATGAAATAAATGACCCCATTCCATGCCTGGAAGAACCAGAACAGCACTTTACCTTCGGGTAGCAGAAAAGCGAGTGGCTGGTTTCCCTGTTACCTCTGTGTGCTGAGGTGGCCTGACTGAACTGTCATCAATTCAGAATTCATGGAAACTAAAGTCAAAAGCAAAAACCTTTTCTTACAAGCCTCAATTTTGTCATAACTGACTTCAACTCATGTATGCTGGGTAAAAGTGCCTTACAATGTAAAAATTGTATTTATATGTTCCCAAGTAGCATCACCTGCTGGGGAGTAATTCTGTCGTGGTGTTAATATTTAGAAGAAATGTACCTCAGCAGTGTATTTACTGTACATCTCTTACGTCCTTAATTGTAGTTTTAAAAAGCATGACAATGTATGATAGTATACAACATTTACATCATTTTTTAAAAAGACAAAATACTGCCATTACTGTCTTTTTATGTGTATTTTAGCTTGGAATTTCAGACAGTCTGTCTGAATTTTTTGGGGTTTGGTTTTCTTTTTGGTAAAGCAATGTAATCTTTGCAAGCATATATTGAAGATTATTCTGGAGCATCTACTGCCTTCCCAGAAATGTTAGAAGTAATGAAAGTGCTCTATAGGTGAACTAGGTATGTTTAAATTAGCTAGTTAAATTAATACGGTTAATGAATTACTGAAAATTTTTTTAATAGGCACCTTCTGCTTTCATCTCACAATCAGAGAACTCATAAATTCAACAAAACTTGTCTTACGAAACTGGTTTCACTTTATTTAATTTTTTTATTATTATTGTTATTATTATTTGCCTTTGGGCATTTCTTTTGCTCACAAGAGGAGTGTGTGCTGTTTAAGATGCCTGGAACCCTCTGAGAAGGGAGGTTTCTCCCCAGCTCCCTGTATCTCTACATTAGGAGATCTCCCCAACTCACTGTGTCTCTGTTAACAGATCTGTGGTTGTGCTGTTCCAGGAAAGGACTGTACCAAGGAAGGACAGGCCTCACAAGGATGTTGTCCAAGTAACTTAAGGATGCAGCTGGTGTAATGCCAGAGTCCCAGGGCGTCCCAAACCCTGGAGCAGTGGCTGTGCCGTCACTCCAGTTCAGGGAAGGGCGAGGGGCTGGTTCAGTGTCAGTGCAGCTCAGTGGGATGAAATCCATCAGGTGATCAGAACATCTCCTCCTTCAGCAGGTGTTGATCCACAGGAAGTTCAGTGATAAGGCTCTAGTAGGAGTCACACCTACACTCCACTGATCTTTAGGCAGAAAGAGCTGTGCTGATCTACAGTGGTTTGAATCTGCCAGATCTGGCCCTAAAGTATAATAGAGGAGAGTTTGCCTCTTATTGCTGCCTTATAGGAAAAATAACTCCATGCTAAACCAGAGTGAAAAATGAAGAGGTGATAATCTATTTGAAATATCAGACTTATCTGGCAGGTGATAATCAGTGCATTCCAGAAATATTAATATGCTGAATCAGATTGACAAGAAAATTACTCCTCATTAGATGAAATTAATCTGAAGAGAACTGAAAGTACATGATAGCAATTAGTAGCTCTTCTTCCATGTCACCAGAATCAGATTCCACTGTATTAATGATGGAGGTGAAAAAACAGAACACAGCCCTTGATTTATGTACTTGGTGAAGCAGTTCCTATACATGCATATGTATGCACAGCCATTAGTCAGCAGTGACATCTCAGCCCTTAATGAATCCTGGAGAGCTGTTGCTTGTCAGAAAGCACTCAGGTTAGGCCAACGTTTGCAGATTTTGCTCTAGCATACATTTACAGTAGGTGTAAAGACAAGGAATGTATGGAAGAGGGTAAATGCATTCCTATCTACAATGTTATGTATATTTTGTTCCTGTTATATTGGCTTTACTTCCAAAGTTGTAGTTTGCAGTATTAGTTTCTTTTTATTGGTATCCTTGCATATATATATTCAATAAATGAGTTATGAATTTCATATTTGCATATCTGTCCTTTTTCCGAAAGCACAATTTTTTAAAACTGTCATTTTAATGCATAAATGCAGCATTTCCTATTGAAGTTACAGGCCCAGGAAGATGTTACCAGGAGAGAGGTGAGAAGGCATCATGCTTGCAGTATGGAACTTAGAGGTAACTGCTGTTTGTGTTCCTGACTCTGTGCCCTGGGGAAGCTGCTTTGGATTTACCACTGATTAATAATGCAAAGTGACTGACTCACTGAAGGTTCCCTTTCTCACCTTTCAAGAACTCTTTTCTTTTTTTTTTCCTTTTTTTTTCTTTTTCAAGAGTGAATTAATTGAGCCTAAGGCACCAGGGGAATGCAGGGTATGTCATGTGTCCTGGTTTCAGCTGGGATAGAGTTAATTTTCTTCTAGTAGCTGGCACAGTGCTGTGGTTTGGATTCAGTATAAGAGTACAGTCGATAACACGCTGATGGTTTAGTTGTTGCTAAGTAGTGTTTAGACTAAGTCAAGGACTTTTCAGCTGGAGGATACAAGAAGTTGGGAGGGCAAGGAGCCAGGACAGCTGACCCAAAGGGATATTCCATACTATATGGCACATGCTCAGTGCATAAACCGGGGGGGAAGGTGGCTGGGGCACCGCTCGGGAAGGGGCTGGGCATGCATCAGCGAGTGGTGAGAGTTGCATTGTGCATCACTTGTTTTGTATATTGTAATTATTTTATCATTATAATCACCATCGTTGTTATTTTCTTCCTTTTCTGCCCCATCTAACTGTCCTTATCGCAACCCATGAGTTTGCTCACTTTAACTCTTCCAGTTCTCTCCTCCATCCCACCGGGAAAAGGAGTGAGTGAGCAGCTGTGTGGGGCTGAGCTGCTGGCTGGGGTTCAACGACAGTGTGAATAGTCACACTGCAGACAAACAGCTGCATCCATGTGCACTTTAGAACCACAGAAATGTAGCATAAGAGATTAACAAAACAAAGGAGCACAATTGCTGGATTTTTCCAAGTATGTAGCTGCCTTGAGTAGACAGCAATACCTTTCAGTGATTTTAAAGTATTAAGAAATGAGCTGGGAAAACCCCAAAGGAGGAAGGACACTATTGGCCTATCAATGAATATTTTATTATTATGTCATCACCTGAATCAAGGAGTTGATTTAATGAGCATAGTAGGTAATTACTGTGACCTGAGAACAATCATCTCCCCAGTCAGCACAGACTTAGGTGTCAGGACAAAATTGTCAGTCATCATGTTCAGTTAGGAAGTTGCCAAATGATGAGATCTTATTGATTAAGTTAGAGAATTACAGAATATCCTGAGTTGGAAAGGACCCACAAGGATCATTGAGTCCAGCTCCTGGCCTTGCACAGAACAACCCCAGAGTGTTATTATTGATGCTGTGATTCCACAGCCATCTTTGCAAACATTTCCTGAAGAGGTTAATTTAAGACTTTTATTATCAAAGTTGATGCTGGGAGTAGTTTGACCAAACAACTTTTGATGCCATGAAAATCATTGCACATACTTACTTTATGTGCTGAATGTTTTTTGTGTTTTAATTCAGTAGGCTGAGATCTTTGGAGGAATATTGTGAAGGAGCCTTCTGGTTTGATGGATGTGATTTCTCACTGGAATAGCTGATCATTGAAATCTTGGAGCAATGCAGGGGGGACCCACAGGCACAAGAGCAAAAGATTTTCATTGTCCTTGCGTTGTGTGACATCAGGGCAGAGCAGTGAATGCTTTGAGGGCTCTCATGTCCTCACTTAAACAAGCTCAGTTTACTCTGCTGTGTGTAAGGGGTTGCAGCACAAGCACAACAACTGTAGTTGTCCCTGTACCTAAATGAGCCACCCCATATTACTAAATTACTTCCAAACATTAGAGCCAAAGAGGGTTGCTATAACCTCTGAAGGTTCAGCTTGTCCCTGCTTCCTCCTGCCTGCTCAGAACTCAGGGTCAATAGTTTAAGCTGGAAAATTAATAGAAAAGGGAAACTATTGGTGAGCTCCTAAAAGAAAGGTCAAATCTTGTCAGTCTACTGCAAGGTAACAAGCTTCTTGAGCACAGGAAAAGCAGTGGGCACAGCTTTATTTTAAGTGATTCTCTGTAAGAAAGCAGGGAAATGTGTACTGACACCAATTTAAAAGTGAGCTTATAAAGCCCGTTTGGAAAACCCTACTCAGAGTAATTATTAGTAATTCACAGAGTGCAAGGATATATTGAGTGAGATTCTCTGCAGTCTCGCTCTGATAGGAGATTATTTGGTATTTTCATTAATGATTTAGAGATGGCCTATGGTGATTAAATTGTAGAGAGCACCAGACTTGAGCTAAGTACTGACTGAGCTGAGGACAAATACAATTCAAAGCGTACTTGACAAATTCAAAAGAGTTACCATGTGATTCAGTAAATCCAGCTAAAATGGGTTTGACAAATGCATATTTGTGCATTTCAGCAGAAGCCACGATCAGCTGAACAAATACAGGATGGGACAGGACAGGCTGCTACAGTAGCAGTTGTACAGAAAGGTTCTCCTGGGGTTACAGCCACTCACCAGCTGAACATGACTCAACAGCATCCTGTTCCTGAAAAAAACCCAAATGTTGCTGTGGAATGTATGAACAGGAACGTAGTCTGTAAGATACACGACATGGTCCTTCTTCCTTATGTGGTAGGAGAAAGAAGGCCTTTCTTGGAACGTGGTATCCAGCTGTATCTACTGGACTTTGTGGAAAATGTGGAGCAGCTGGAGATAACCAGAGAAGAGCAATAAGAGGGGTGACAGGCTTGTTTCAAGATAATGGTAGAAGCATTTTCAAATTAGTTAGAGATAATTGCAAGGGAGGAAATAAACATTTTTAGAGAAATAGATTCTGTTGCAGCAGAGAGACATTGAGCTGAGACATTTGAATGGGTGGCTGGCCTTGACAGCAGGAACAGGGAAGCCCTGGATTACCCTTCCTTGGCAGTTTGTGGGAATCTCTGGAATTTGAGATTTTAAAGGAAGAGTCAGTGGGCATGGTATGGTGCTAATGCAGATGAGGGTTGGAGGTGCAGAGGATAAGGCCAACTGCAGGTGCCTCCCAGCTCGTATCTCATACCCTGCCCTCTTACACTCTCACACAAAGGCCTGTGAGGGAGCCACAACTGCTCTGGAGCAAACACTGCGCTGGCAAAGCTGTGCTGCCTCAAGGCTCACAGCCATGTGTTTCCTTTTTCATCCCTTCTGTTAAAATAGCACTTATGGTAATAACATGTGGGCACACTGGCACGTTCCTGTGGAGTGGCCCATGTCTGCATAGTTAGTACGGACTTTCCGACACCGCCCAGCATAAGGCACTCTCCACTCTTCCATTTCAGACTTTTGGGAGGACTTCAGCATTCCAGCTTTTTGAGTGAATGTGTCCCACACTTTAAATGTACATTTTTGTTGTGTAAGAATAAGCAAAGTGACAGCAGTACTTTATAGAGACAGTTCCTTGATGCTTCTTAATTGTGTGTGTATGTGCGCTGGGATGATACAGAGTTTAGAGTGCCTGATCTCTTACCCAGTTACTGTGGCAGGAATCTTAAACCTTTATCTGAATTTTTGCCAGAGATGATATCTTACTTTGTTTAAACTGAGTTCTCTGCTTTTATTTTTCCTAAAACAACATTCCAGCTGAGAAGAGAGCAACCAAGGCTAGTGCTGCCCAGCTTTTCACTCCCTGGGTAGACATGCAGGTTGCTTGGCACACATGCAAGACCCAATTTCACACTGCTGGCCTAAAGAAATTCCATATTCCTGTGCAAGGACTCCCATCAGGCTCCTGCCTGCCAGTGGAGAGCATTTCAGAGGCTTGGGGCAGAGGGAGGAAGAAACTCCCTCCCGAACCATAGACTAAAAATAGGCTGATGCTGTGCAAACAGCTTTGCCGTGAACTTCCCTCTGGCAGGCAGCCAGTGCAGCTGCCCGGGTGTTTTAAGCCCAGATACCTCTCCAAAACAAAGAGTCACTGAAGTTAAGCACAGTTAGCAACGCTTTTAATCTTATTACTCCCTGCTGCGTTGTCTCAATTTCAGCTTCTTCCAGAGTGCAGGTAGCTTATTCGAGATCTAAGGTCAAATTTTTTCACCTAAGCCATGGTTGAGACTGGCACTGGCAATCCCTGAAATCTGCAAAGTTCAAAGCAGGGAGGAGGCCTTTAATCTAAAACTGAAATGCTCAGGTGACGCGTCCAGAAAGTGCTTTCCTGCGGAGTAAGAACTGCAGTAGCTGGGCTGCAGAAGGTTTTAAAACTCTCCAAATGGCTGTTAACTAAAAGATCTTAAATCCTGATGTGGCGATATAGAAATTGAAAAGTCAGTTTCTTAAATGAGACTACTTTAAAATAAAGAATAAACACGAGACACAAGACTCTGGGCAGTTGGATTGAATGACAGAAGTGATTCGTTCAGGCCTTGAAGCCTATGAGTTATTTGGGTTTGCCATAGTTTCCAGTGTTTTTACCTACTTATTAGTGCCAACGTTTTGCCCTAAAATAAATTACCACATTCTTTGTACGCTTTGACTATGAAGACTAATGTTTCAGTTTAAGTATCAGGCTTCCTTCTTCTTTGTTTCAGTAGTTGATTGCTTAGACATAACAAGATTCACATTTTCCCTTATCATGATTTTACAGGAAGAGTGTTTTCCAAGACTAATTAAATCTCTGGGTAATTTTCAGCTATTTCACAGGAATCACTGAGAACGCAGTAATTTTGCATAGCTGCTTTTTCCCCTCTCATTTTTGTATTGTCAAATATTCAGGTTTTATTTGAATCTTCTGTATCCAATTGTCTGGTTTGTGTGGGAATTAAACAGAAGATCAGTGTCATTGTGCTTTACATTCTCTTTAAACTCTCATCAATAGCAGGACCACACTAGTCTGTAAGTTTGTAATTTAAGATGCACTTGGCGGGGGTTCAAAGAGACAGGAGCTCTAGTCTGTCTCACTTCCCCTTGGAAAGCCTTTCTGATGCTGCCAAACAATATTTACACCAGCAGGGAACTGAGTTTTGGAAAACTTTTCCAGGCTCTGAAGAAACCAAGCAACCCGAGACTTTGATAAGCCTTAGTAAATTTAAAAACTCCTGATGCTATCAGTGTGTAAAACTTGTGTTAGCCCATCAGATATCATGGATTTACAATTTGAGGAGTGGATTTCAGGTAAGAGATAAAATTAAGAGCAGAGGTTTGGCAAAAAAGTGTTATTTGAAGCAAAACTCTCCTATTGTCATCTCTATTGAGCACTTCATGGTATCTTACATTTCTGCAGTTACAGCTACAGGTGCTCTGTTCCACAAACAACTGAACATAGTTTGCTAAGTCGGGTCAGTGCCTGCAGACAGATAGGTTTAAAAAGCATCAAGCTTATTTCTTTTTTTGGGACCTTCAGCTTTCTAGCTGTCTGGAGAGAGGGTTCAGGTGAGGTCATGTTTTCTCCGTCCCAGAAGAAAGGTTTTCTCCCCTTGCTATGGGGTCTGGCAGTCCTTTTGAGAGCAGTTCTCCCCCTTCCCATCCCTGTTTTGTGGGGCTTTTTGAGGATAGATTTCTGAAGGGGATTTCCACTTGATCAAGCATGATTCTAGGTGAGTAACAGGCAGTAAAGAGGAATTCTAGCTCCCTGCTGCCTGGTTTCTTAGCTTGGGAAACTAAAAATTATTTCCCCTTTTAAATATGAACTGAGTTCTAAAAGCACTCTTCAACTGAACTCTGTCCTTACCAGGCATCTCATCCAGTTGTGCAGCCTTAACCCAAATCCAGATTCAGATCAGGTGTTACTCCTAGAACAGCATTTCATATTTGAGGATCTGAATGGCAATCTTGCCAATCTCATATCACACAACTCAAGACTTCTTTGCAAAGGACAGGGGAGTCCTGAAGTGCAGCTCCCTCCTGCCCTGGTGTGTGTGTGTGTGTGTGTTTGTCTCATCTCTGCTTCCCTTGTAATCTGCCCAGAGAAGATTTCTGAGATACTTGAATGGCTGCCAGGGTCTGCATGGGAGGCAGGGCCTTGGCATGTGAGCTCTGACACCTGATGCTTAGTCTGCATTGAGGCAGTGCCAGCTGGATCCGCTGCCTTCTCTATCAGGAGTTATCTGATCGGCCCTGCTGGCTGTGGGATCCTGCTGGTCTTCCTCATTCTTCTCCCTGTTGCTAAAACAGCCTTGCCACCACCTCCTGCCTTCTCTTGAGTTTCTGTCCTCACACCTTCTGGCCCCTTTGTCTGTGCTGGTGTCAACGGGCTCAGATTATTGGTTTTTTTAACAATCCTTGTGTCTGGGTCACCTGTGTGTATCTGTACAGACACCTCTTCTGAGATATGTGACAAAGAGAGTCTTTTCCATATTTTTAGTAATGCTCCTGGAGTTTCCAGACAGCTCCTGCACTCAAGTGCCTGGTGGAAGCAGATTAACCTGTTCATTCCTCAGAAAGCAACTGAGAAAGGGGGGGAATGCCACATCTCTCCCTCAATCCCCCCTCCCTAATGGGAAGACCTGTGAGCACCAAACATCTGCATTTGGAGTTGTCCAGCCTTCCAGTGCAGATATCCTGAGCTGAAGTCCTGCTGCAGCATTCCCTTGGTTTCTTACTAGCAGCTTCCATCTAAGCAGTGACAGAAAAAATTGAGGCTGTGTTAACTAAGTTTTTAGCTAAAATAGCTGCTTGACTTTAGCAAGAGAACTTCCTATGCACAGCCCATCTCCCAGAGGTCCTTTCACACCTGTGTAGCCCTGGGAGTTTGCTGCATGTGGATGTTGTGATGTGGTAATCTGTCTGCTACTGTTCTCCCAGAGGCTGTTTAATTTTGAGTAAGCCAATAGGGTGGCTGCCATCAGTCACATTCATTTTGGTGGGGTTTGCACTGAAATGTGTCACATAGAAGCTTTTGGGTCACCCAGGTATCTTGTCGATGCAAGTACTGCTGAATGAGGGGAGCGGAAGAGGTTTCCTTGTTACCAGCATGGAGAAAATGTACTTCTCACTATTCCTTGCTGCACGGGGAAGGGAGGAATCTGCTGTAACTGCCTTGGCCCTGCTTTTTGTTCTGCTTTGCTGTTTCAAGGGATTGCTGGGGACCTCAGGTGACTCCTTGGGGGTGAGAAGGGCCATGCGTGCAGTCAATGGAGGTGTGGGAGGAGTGAAAGGAGGTCAGGCTGGGCTTTACTGTGTCCTCATGCAGGGTTTGCAGGACCATGTGACAGCGTCTGATAACGCTGGTGTTCCCCTCGTGTGGCAGCAGGGATGGTGCACACACAGCAGAGGGTTGGTGCAGCAGCTCTGGAGGCAGCTCTGCAGCAGGAACCGAGCTGTGGTCTTGTTGAAAGAACCCTCTTTTCTTACCAACTCAATCAGTGACTCCATGAGGCCACATTGTTCAGTGAGTCAAGTGGAGCTTGAAAAACAGCTATTTCCAAAAAAAAAACCAACCAAACAAAAGAAAAACACCTTAATACCTTTCTGGTGGTTATGTTGCTCAGGCTTCAACGTTTGTGTCAGGACAGGTTCAAACAAACAGTGTCCTTTGGGCGGGTCTCTGGATTTCAGGTGTGCCTTCCTCTCCGTCCAAGCCACTTCCCACAGCTCTTCTGTGCCCAGGGAACGAGGTCCCTGCTGAGCAGGAAGAGGAGCAAGCGCAGACCTCAGAGCTGTTGGGGGGAAGGTGGGCACCCACATGCTCAGTCACAGCCATGGGGCTTGGGCTACTAAAAATCATGGGCACAGGATTGTGCTTCGGGGTTGGCAGCACCGAGCCCATGCCGTGCTCTCCCTCAGTGATGGGATCTGCCTTTGCTTGTTTTCTGCCATTTTAAGATAATCCTTGTTTAAATTCCTGCAGGCCCTTAGGCGAGCTGGCCCTTAGCAGCGGGCTGGCACCGGGTGAATCCCGCCGGGCAGGACCCGTGTGTCTGTGGTGTGGAGTGCCAAGCGCCGGCCTCGCCGCGGTGTTGTGACAGACGCTGTCGCGTGTCTGGTCCTGCTGAGCCGGCACCACTGGGATAATTCTGAACGGATGTTTGCAAACCAAAGCTGATAAATGCCATAAATACCAGCCCCAAAGTGCAGCAATACAGGCTGGTGGTTCTCAGGATGCTTGAGATTTTGTGATAAGCAACCACGGAGTGTTTTGTAGTAACTGTGTAATTCTTGTGTCACTGACCGTTCCTTGCACTACTGAATAAAGAGCAAAATGTCTGTAATTCCCCCAACCCCTGTCCTGGAGGATGAAAACCTTTTTAGTGAAAAAGGAAGTTATCTACAGCTATAGAGAAGTACATTGGTTCAGAGGTTTTGCTTATTTTACTTTTGGTAAGTAAATTGTCATTTATTAGCCGAGCAGGGAGAGAAATCTTGGTAAACTATCATCATCCAGGAAATCCCAGTCTTGAAACAAATACATTGATAGGCACCACCTTCCAAAATCCATGGAGATTGTCACCACTGAGAATCACTTTGATGACAAATTTCTACAAGAGTCAACAAGACAGAGAACAGGAATAACATTATTTTAATAGGTATATTGCAACAAACAACATCTATTCCCTATTTCTTAGGAAGGGTGTGTCTCTTTTTAAATTATGTTTTTGTACATCTGGCTTCCTCTCCCATTTGAAACATTTGGCTAGAAAAATAATTATAGGCTATTATAATTACTAGTCAGAGTGGAGAGATCCCTCTGTAGCCATGCAGTAGATGGGATGCTTGTGTGCTAAATTCACATTTTGGAGAATGCTCTATATATAATCTAATGAGATATTCCTTCTTGGTTTTCCTCTTGACTAAAAATGATGGTCCTCATCTCAGGACTGGCTTAATCTGCCTGGAATTCTCCATTTTCCCCTGTTCTGTCTGCACAGACAAATTTTCTGGTCACAAGGGAGTTATGCTGGTCTCAGTAGTTAATCTGCTGAAGATTTTTTGTGCTCTTTGCTTTTTTAGAAGACTTGTTTTGTGAAACAAAACCAGCAGATAAATTCTGCTAATTCTCTGTGAGTCACCCAGCAACAATGGCAAAGCTGGTAGGGAAAAATGGGGGGAAGAGGGGGATTGGTGAATGGGCACTGACCTGAAGAGCTGACCCAGAGGACACTATTTCAGGTGCTTCCAAAGAATGACTGCTCAGTTATTACCTCCAGGTACCCCACTTGGGGGGGGGGGCATGTGGTTACCAGGAAAGGTTTCTAAAAGTCTGTTAACAAAGTTATTTACAACTGGTGCTCACACAGGCCATGGTTCACTGGGCCTGAGCACTGAGATATGCCTGGCTGGCAACAGAGAACAAAATAATTATGAAATCAAGAATCTACTCAGACACAAAACACATTTATTAAATTATTTTGCCTTGTAAGAAGCTGTGCACACCAGAGAAATCAGAACACTGGCTTTCCCACCTTATGTATCATCTAGCCAGAAAATGTGCTGTTCCCAGATACCTCTGAGCCCCCTCACCCTGCACTGCAAAGCTCGGTGGCCCTGTACCAGCAAGAACAAAACTGGTCATCTACTAAATCTGGTGCTGATCTCAGCTAACCAACTTCCTGTAATATCAGCAAATATTTCTGCTTTTGTAAATCTGTTTTTCCCTCCATAACGGGGTGCCAGCAAGACCAGGAATGCTTTGGATCCAGGAATGTGCTATTTGGCAGGAGGAACAAAGAAATTGCTCACTCAGAAGGGCAAAACAGGACTAATGGTTTTGTTTGCTGGGGAGAAACTGCATAGAAGGCAAGCCAACAACTCCTCCCTGCCATCAGAAAGGTGCTGTTGGGTGCTACTTTTAATGGCAGAAATTGATATTGGTCATTAATGAGAAATGTCTTCAGTAACTAAAATAAAATTTGATCCTGAAACACTTCTGTTGTTGCAGTCTCTCCATAGATACTGCCCACTGCCCACTAATGTCAGGCTCTCCCTGGACTTGACAGGGCAGCTGCTGTTCTTCCTGGCCTTCTGGAAATAATCCAGCTATGATGTGTTCCTGATATCTCTGAGCTCCAGGGCGTTTCATTCTGCTGCTCCAGGCAATTTGATAAAGGCTCCTTCCTCCCACTCCAGAGTTAACCCTCCCAGACTGTAGCTGAACACCTTGCTGCAACAATGCAGCATTCAGTAGGGATCATGCCCATTTGCTTAGTTAAAATTTGCTCAAATTGTTTGTTTCGTACAAAGGAGCAATTAAATTGATTGCATTGTGTTTTCTGAGCCGACAGCAATAATGGTAGGTATGTATCAGGGTGATTGCTACAGCTCTTTATAAATAAAGTTATTTTTAAGAATTATTATCCTTTTCTTGACACAAAGATTTTATGCAGCATAAAATAAAAATTGGTTTCCATCCCTTAGAGAAAGGAGAAAGTCTTCAGCTAATACATAGTATAAGAAACCACGAATTTCCATTTGCACTGTTGCATTGTCCTTACTCCAGACCTACAGGAAAAGTCAATGCTTTTTTTTTTTTTTCTTTCTCTCATTTGAGACCACTGGAGTTATCCAGGCCTTTCCATGCTTTCCTATTATTTTACCTCAGGATCAGATTTTTCATTCAGACAATTACAGATATAGACAGCATCTACAAGCACAGTTCAGCCTTATCTTACAGCAAAAGGAAAATGATCTTCTATCCACCCCATGCAGCGAGGTCCCATTCTGTGTGGGAAAGTGGTACCTGTCACTACCGTCTTTGCCTGGTCAAAAGGCACAGCTATCACCTGAGGCTCACACAACTGAGGCTCACTTTTAAGTCAGTTCCCTGCTCTGTCAGATGTGGAGTGGCCTCTGCAAAGGGTTCCCTGCGCCATGTCAGAGCCATGTGCTGTAAGCACACTAACCCTCCAAAGAGAAGCAGAGGAGAAAAATCCCACAATATATGACTTATGTATATTTGACCCTGGCAAATTATCAGCTGCTGGAGGCCTGGAGCATGATAGTTGGTTATCACAACTGTCCTGACACAACACTGCCAGCTTGTTTGAGTGCCCTGCCCTGCCCAGGGCCCTGACAGCTGGCACTGCCCCAACACCCCAGAACCCACCAGTGCCATGGTCTGTTGGGTATTTAGAGGTACTTTCCTCATGCCCTCAGCTGCCTTTGCTGGGGGGCTGGATTTCTTCTGCTTGGGGAGAATGAGACCCTACCAAATCCTGTGATTCACAGGAAGACATGGAGGAATGCAAACATTCCCGTTTCTTTCGTCCTTCAAGGTGCATAAAGCTGCAGTGGAGGATGGGCCTTCCCTGGTGATGGAGAGGAGCCTGGCCAGCACTTGGCAGGAGAGGAGTGTTCCTGCTGGGCATGGGGGCTCTGTCTGTGGAGCCCCTTCACGGACGTGAATACCTGAGGGATGCACATTCCCTGTCCTTGGTTCTGGAATGACAGCAGTTACCAGCCCTGTTCCCATGGGCATGGGAGTCACAGAATCACAGACTCAGTTAGACTGGAAAAGACCTCTGAGATGATCAAGTCCAACCTATGACCAAACCCCACCGTGTCAACTAGACCAGGGCTCCAAGTGGTCTTTTCTTAACCAGGTATGGTGACCCCACCACCTCCCCGGGCAGCCCATTCCAGTGTCTAATCACCCTTTCTGTGAAGAAATTCTTCCTGCTGTCCAACCAAAACCTCCCCTGGTGCAGGTTAAGACTATGTCCCCTTGTCCTATCGCTGGTTGCCTGGGAGAAGAGCACGACCCCCACCTGGCTACAACCTCCTGTCAGGGAGTTGTAGGATCCCCCCTGAGCCTCCTCCTCTCCAGGCTGAACACCCCCAGCTCCTTCGGCTGCTCCTCATCACACTTGTGCTCCAGCCCCTTCACCAGCTCCGTTGCCCTTCTCTGGACCCGCTCCAGCACCTCAATGTCCTTCCCGAATTAAGAGGCCCAGAACTGGACACTGCCACCCTCCCATGGTGTCCTGATGGGACGGGGAACACCCCGACATCGCGGCGTGTGGAGGGGAGGGCCAACTCTGAAGACCCTGGAGAGGGGATGTGGGACAGCGCGGGGGACACCCGCACCCCGCTGGGAAGGGCACGGCCCCGCCGAGGGCCCCGTTCCGGCGAGGGTCCCCCCTGTCCCGCTCTTCCCCGGGGGCAGCGGGGCGGCCGCACGGCCACGCCGAGGGCGGTGGCTGCACCGCGGCCATGTTGAGGGCGGGGAGCGCGGAGGGCGCGGAGGCGGCGCCGGGGCCGCTGCGGGCGCGGCGCCTCCCGCTCCCCCTGCCCGCCACCACCGCTCCGAGCCGCCTCTGCCGCCGCTGCTCCGAGCCGCCCGCAGCCGCCGCCGGCGGGGCCGCGCTCCATGGCGACCCCCAGCCCCTGCATCGTGGTGAGTGCGGCGGGACGGGCGATGCCGGGCGATGCCGGGGCCGCTGTGCCCCGCCGGCCGACGAGGGGGGTCCCGCCCGCCGCCCGGAATGCGGAGATCTTGTGAGGGACCGCGGGGGGTGCCGCGTCGTGTGGTGTGTCGTGTCCCGTGCTGTCGTGTCGTGTGTCGTCTGTCGCGTCCCTCGGCGCCGCCGCTCCCCGGAGTCACCTTGAGGGCAGCCCCGGCCTCCCTGCCAGCGCCGGGCCCGGGGCTGCCCGTCCCTGCCCTCTCTGCCCCGGGCCGGGCGCGTCCCTTCCCCGCGGGGGCCGCGGGTCCCTCGGGGTGGGATCCCGGGGACCCGGAGCCCGGGGGCGGCGGGCACAGCCGGCGCTGGCGCCTCTGGAGCGAAGGTGGATGAACTTCCCCCAGGGCTGCACAACTTCCTATTCCTGTTGCTGTTCGCGGCGTGCGGGAGGCTCCGGTCGGGAGAACCCCACGTGTGTGTGAGCCGGGGCTGCTGCCGGAGGAGCAGCATCCGGGGGATGTTCTTTATATTTTTGCGTTATCGCCGCATCTGCTAAGGCGCTTACGTGCTCGTTTTTATTAATCTTTTTAAAGCCAGTGCCGGTGCTGATGAAGTGCGTGCGGTGTCTGATGGCCGGGAGCTGTGCCGGCCGCGAGGTTGCGACTGTAAATCCCTGCAGTCATAAAAAAACCCTGATAAAACCTGTAGGAAGGGCCCATTCCCTGTCAGATGCAGAAAGGAAGGTTTAGTAGACACGCTCGATATAACGTTGGTTCTGGACCACAGGAAAATACCACGAGTTTTGGGACGGACCTGCTTTATTTCTTAAAATAGCAGCCTGCTGTGGTCTGCAGGGACCCAGGGCAGGGACTCGGTGCCCGAGCCGTATGTGTGTGTGCAGCTCACACAGGGTCAGTTTTGGATGGGAGTTTGAAATACTAATGAAATTCCCCAGGTAAAATACTCATTAGGGGGTTACACAACAAAACCCCCATGTAAACAGTTCGCTGATCACTGGCCAGGTAAGTGCTTGCACGGGCACTGAAATAAGATCGAGCCCTGCAAAAGTAACTGTACCAAAATGGATACTTAAAATACCCGCCCTGGTGAACTGTCAGTGACAAGCTTCTGTTTTCCCTCTGCAATTCTTTTTCCTGGTGTTCAGCTACATAACCAGAGAGTGAAGGAATTAAAAAAACACATTGTCATTTTCGAGCTGCGGCAGGGTTAAGGTTCAGGGAAGGCTCTGCCTGATGTGACAATGTGCCCTGAGCCTCAGCAGCGTTTGGTATCATTATATACATTTGCTAATCCCTTGTCCTAATTAACATGCACTTGCCAATGTTGCAGGCTATTTCATACAGGGAGTTTGTCCATGTGGAACAGGTTGCTGAAGGCTTTAATTTCAGATTCTGAAAGATCTTGAACCTGCCTGTTTTGGAGATGGTGGTCAGAGAAGACTTGCTTCTCAGCAGCAGAACTTGCCATGCTCACGTAGCTGTCTTGTCTTGTCCTGTGCGCTGGCTCATGTGTTTTGTTGTGATCGGGTGTTGTGGAGATTTGGAAGGTGTCCATGTCAGAACCTCTGCTTGCTTAATTGCAAATGCAGGTTTTGCATTACATTAGGAAAATCAAAGAGGTTAAAAAGCTCCTTGGTCATTTTTTTAATGGAATATAGAGCTTCGTTCGGGTGAAGTACCTTCACTTTCCCGCTCTCCGGTGCAGGAGAATGTTGTAGGACTTGGGCATTGCGTAACAACTCGTGGTATTTCAAGTAACCCTTGTGAACTGTTAGATTACACTTTGTGTGTGTTCAGTGTGACTGATGTTTTCAGAGAGGCTGATGAGTGTTGTGGGTTTGATAGTTTTTACTGAATAACGCAAAGTCTCACCACGGACTCTATATAAGGCTCTTTAGAAATCTCACCTTATTTCCTTTTCAGATTGGTGATGATGAACAAGGCTACG
The DNA here is from genome assembly GCF_003984885.1 of Neopelma chrysocephalum. Classification (NCBI taxonomy): domain Eukaryota; kingdom Metazoa; phylum Chordata; class Aves; order Passeriformes; family Pipridae; genus Neopelma; species Neopelma chrysocephalum. Next base: position 3,708,133 of record NW_020897734.1, read on the forward strand.
ACCTGGATTTGTTCTGCATACCTAAACATTATGCAGATGATTTGGAAAAAGTCTATATTCCTCATGGGCTCATCATGGACAGGTTTGTTTGACTTCAGACAGTACACTGATTCCATGACGCAGGAATAAACAATCTTCCAGTGATAATTTTGCTGCCTGGTGACTGTCTAAATAGATTACATTTAATTAGAGACTAGAACATACAAGTGCTAATTAACTCTCTTTTTTTGGCTTCTAAGAGTTTGTACATTTGCAGTCATGCTATTGTTTGAAAATTGGTCATAATTCTCAAGCAAAATGTTGTGGTAGGTAGCAACCTATGACTTTCTTTCCATTGTTCCTTTGATGTTTTAGAAACGTAATTAGAAGACGTTTTGTTGTACCAGTTGAGTCTGAAAACAATTATAGTCTCTTGAATTTCCATAAGATATTAATAAAAGTAAATTATTAATCTCGTCGTGTTAAACTTTCTCATGTTCATGTGGTAGGTGAATACCATCCTACTTTCTCCTACCTTCTGGGAAAGACGTTATCCTCCACAAATATAAATCTATCGCTTTTGTGGTTGCTGAAATCTGTGATGTGCTGTGAAGTTTTATCTTGTGTGATCAGAAATTGGTGCATAAGCCTACGAGGCATATTTGTTTTATTTTGTGTTTGATAGTTGCTAATTCCCTTTAAGAGAATGAACAACAAATTTGGTGAATTTAAGCCATTTATGAGTGGCGCTGGGTGGATCTTCTAGGAGATCTTGTGACTAGGAATGCATCTAGATTTTGCATGGTCCTGTTTGACTAGATATAATGATCATCTCTTTAAAAAAAGTTTATTTTTAATTATTGTAAAAACTTTGCACTGGAAGTCCATATAGAGCAAAAAATTGGACAAAATACTTGTCATTAAGGAACTGACATAAAGTTTATAATGGTTGGCTTTCTCTGAGAAACCTGCTGTCAGCTGGCACACAATAAATGCAGACCGTGCTTTCTAAAATAAATTGCAAGATAAATTTAGAAACAATGATTGCAGTAAAACAGTGCAGTGTTCTCTTGCTCTGCATTGTTGGTATTGTATTCTGCATTCAGGACAAGTTTCTGGCATTCTAACTTGGCAAATAAACTCTTTAGTTTAAAATTTGAAACTTTTCTTGCTCCTCAGTTAGTAAGGGGTGCTGCCTTTTGGGTTGTGTTACGTTGCTCTTTGCGTGGAAGCTGAACCTGTCTTTGGAAGGAGAAACACACCTTTGTGTCTCATATCTGACAGCCAAACAGTTTCAGGGTGTTAAAATTTGCTTTGGCTGAGTGTGACGTATGAAAACAAGGTCATTTGGCAGCACTATTGTTGGATTAACCTTGAACAGCAAAACTTAGTTGACCAGTAACGTGTAAAAGTGAACTGAAGTGGTAGACAAATATTTCTGAGCAAACATATTTCCAAGTTTGATGCCCGTGTTTGCTGCTGTTCACAGTCCAAAACGCTGCTGCTATGGTAAACAAATGAAATGTTTTGACAGCTCACTCTTCCTTGGTTTTGTTTAGGACGGAGAGACTGGCACGAGAAATTATGAAGGGCATGGGAGGACACCACATTGTGGCACTCTGTGTACTGAAGGGTGGCTATAAATTTTTTGCTGATTTGTTAGACTACATCAAAGCCCTGAACAGAAACAGTGACAAATCAATCCCCATGACTGTCGACTTCATTAGGTTGAAGAGTTACTGTGTAAGTATCTGTGCAGTGCTGTGCAATTTTTATCTGTTTGACTAGAAATTAACAGAGGTGATTTAATGTTGTTACTTCCAGAATGTGCTAATATTAAACAAATAATCAAGGGAACTAAGAGTCACAAGCTAATTTACTCTTTCTCTACCTTATTATGTAATGCGTTTTCTTTTAGACCTTGGTATCTCCTCAGCCCAGTAAAATCCTTATGCAGAGTAGAGAGTCCTTTATGTGTTCATGTCCTTTACTTGTTCACCAATTTCCTCTCAGCCCTCTACCCCATCCCTAAAGCTGTGGCTCAAGACTAATACAGAGGATTCTCCTGCAACTATGATTACAAAAATTTAATTCTAGGAATTATGTGGACCAGACCTCATCATTGAACAGCATGATTTGAAAGCTGCAAAAACTGTTATACCCAAGTTCCTTATCCCATCTTTTGTTTGGCTCAACCAAACAGTGAGTCAAAGTAGTTGTATTTGGCCTTGAAGAAATACTGGATACATAAACTTAGAATTATGATTAGTGGCCCCTGAATACTGTACTACCCTTTCAAGACTAGGCATCTTGGGTTGCCTTGGGTTTACATTTTTTGGGAGAATCTTTTAATTCTGAACACAACTTTATAGGGAAAGTGAACATTCTGTAAAATGAGGTAACTTGCAAGTTTTGTAGAAGGAAGCACAAGGTTATGTTGTGCAGGTCGGAGGAAGAAGCAGGTGTATGTCAGCACTGTATGATTCCTGACCTTCTGACAGCCAAGTCTCATGTTTTTGGGATTTCAGAAATTTATGATATGTTCCCCAAGACCACCTGTAATGTGGAATTAATGACATTTTTTGGTTTTAGTTTAGAGTGTATCAATACATTGTTTTACAGTTAGTTCTGTATCAGCAACTTGGCACTGAAGTCAGCGCTGTGGGTTACTTGTTGCAGTTGTAGAGGAGTGCAGAAAGCATTAGAAAATAGAGATAACTGACTTGGAAACTTATCCTTTGTTTCATTAAACTGTGTAACCCAGAGATGGAGTTATTGTGATCTATTAATGTGTCACAGCAAAGCCCAGAAGTGTGTGGGGCTTTGGTCCAGTCTGTGCAGACAAGCAGCCCCAGCTGCCCGAGGCACACACACCACTGCCTGTCCAGGGGTTACCTGGAGACCACAGTCACGTTTGCAGAACATGAGGCAGTAATTTAGTTATGTACTTTAACGAGAAGGCAAGGCTGGGCAGAAGGGTCTGTGCCAGCCTTTGGTTGTATCTCACAAGGCACTTTGTGCTTGTGCACTGTATTAAAGTCAGTGAGAGAGAGCAGTTTGAGCCTCTTTCCTTCCATTCCTCCCAAAAGAGGAGACTCCTGCCACCAGTCTGCTTAACGGCGAGGCCCCCACATGCCCATATATTCTGCCTGTAAAAAACACAAAAACTCTATTACAGGATAGTAGGTTAAAGAATAGGAAATGATGGCTCCCCCTTTTTTTTTGTAACCCTGGGACAGGCAGTTGTATGTATCTTCTGCTTTCTCCAAGGAACACTTCCAATAGCTTACTTAGCTTGTTTTAACAAACAGTGTAAAGACTACACCCTTTCACACTCTCTACTTTCTAACTTGGAAAAAAAATATTGGAGAAATGGTTTGAAACACCTGAAAAAAAGCCTCTGTTAAAAAGCAAGGCTGCCTTTTTACCGGTGTTTCAGCCATGTTTCAGTTTATTTCTTTACTACAGCTGCTTTTGGTAATTACCCCCCAGAACTACAGTGCCTTGTTATTAATAGGGGAGTGAGCAACCAAGTAAGTTTTATGGAAATTAAAAGCCCTTTTTGTAGTAAAAACATGTAGATGAAGAGGGAAGCAGAGAAAGACAGACAGAAAGTTGTCTAAGCAGAATGTTTTCCTTGAGGTGTTGGCTTCAGGGTTTTTGGTTTTGTCAGCCAATTCTATAAAAGAATGTTTTCTTATTCTAGATGAGTTAGGAGCTCCTGTTACCTGATGCCTCCACTGCAGTATTTACAAGCACTTCATTTCTGTAGACTCTCTTAGGTGGTTATTAATATCCAATCTTAGGTCCTTTAGACTGGATAAGAATGTCCTAACACGGACATGTATATAACAGCTTGACTGGGTCTTCCATCAGAAATAGTGTTGTAATGCTAAATCTGCCCTGTAGTTTTGACCTGTGCTTTACTAGCTGGACAGATTTGTGTTTAGTGATGTGAAAGCCATCACAAGCTGTAATGGACAGTTGAAAGTGGAGCTTTCGACTCTCTTGTCACTGTCTCTGGATATGATTACTAGATCATCCTGCCTGCCTCTACAGACTGGATAAAAGATGTTAAAAATACCCTGGTCGTATAAATGAAGCAGCTGAACTTTTGTAATGGTTCTGTAATTGATGTAATTGAGGTTCTATTCTTGTTTCAAACCGATCATTTAATATTTACAAGCATATGGGGTTTTATTTTGTGTTGCAATGCAAAGTTCATTCTGTTCTGCACCCAAAAATAATTCTCTAAGAATACTGACATGATCAAGCTGTGATTAAACTTTGCTCATAACTCCAGTTTTCTGAGTCCTTATAGATGAATTTTAATGATCTGGCAAGCTGTTAAGAAATGGAAAGATAGTGTTTGTGAACAGATCCAGCTCTCAGTATTCTTGACAAACAGTTCATTCTGTTTGTGTTATAGGAAGAATGGCTTTTCACCAGTCTACTGCGTTTAAACATGGAAATGAGCAATTGTTGCTTATATAGTCATGAAGGGCAGCCAAAAGACAGTGGATGTGTTGTGCTGTCACTTGGAAAAATAGGGATTTTCAGTGGAGTACATGGTAAACTCTGGTTAGGCTGGTCACAGCAGTATTCTGAAAGGTCTCTGCCAACCAAGCCTTATAGCAAATGCTGTAAGGAACTTAAAATGCCTTTTAAAAGGTGATCTTGGAGTCACTTGAGTCAGGAGTTATGATCTTGTAAAGCATTATTGTTTTCCAGCGGTGACAACAGGGAGGCAGTGAAAACAGATCTAAACAGTAAAACTCTTATGTATTACACCACAAAGCATTAAAGTCTTACCAGTACTGAACTGGGAAATAAGGCTCCTGAAGATAATTAAAACGTTGCTTAATTATTAAACAAAGTTCTTGCCGGTGGAAATCTGGTTACAACCGGTGTCAGAAATCTTTAACTGTTTTTTCACCCTTTGGTTGCTCAGGAACTCAGCACCTGCACAGGCGTTTAATATGACCCGTGAGACACTGTCAAGGTTTAAAGTCAGTCGAGTGACTTTGATAAACTGCAAAGATTTGTGAAGCACTTCTAGCAGCTGTTTTTATCTTTCCTGTGTAACAGTTCATTTATGTTTTTATCACAGTTCAGTTTTGCTGAAGCAAAATGCTCTGTTGTAGTGACGGTGTACCTGTGTTGCTGTTCCATTGCTATAAGAAGTAATTTGGTCTGTTACCAATATTTGCTATAAACTAGGCAAGCATAAGCTTTTCTGGCTATTTTTGTAGCTTATAGTTCTCAATAGTAATCTGTGCCTTGTTTGCTGGCTATTCTTCTTATGATTGCTTATTCTTATTCAGAGTAAGGCTTTCTAAGGCATTAAAGTTTAAAATGTAAATTACCAGCTATATGGCAGCATGCAGCTTGGAAAACAAACTGCTTTTTGTCCTGTTTCCATATCTGTAGGGAATGCATAGCAAATCCTAGCTTTTTAGATACATATGTATATATAATGGTCACAGATGAGAGATGGTGCCTGCACTGATGCAAATCTCTTGTCAAACAGTCTTTAATCTGAAATACCATCTTTGAAGTTGATCACTTGTAATTTCTTAGTTAATAGAGAGATGCTGTTTCTGAAAGCATTAACATTCACTGGTTATGTGCTTTGCAATTTTGACATTTGCTGCAAGAAAAAAATTAGTTTGACATTTACTGCAAGGAAATAATTAGTTTTATTCTGGTAATGGTAATGCTCACCCTCCTCTTTCTTAGAATGATCAGTCAACTGGAGATATCAAAGTCATTGGGGGAGATGACCTCTCAACCTTGACTGGAAAGGTATGACTCTTTGTATGTTTAAAAGCAAGCAAACAAACAAACCACTAAGGAACAAACAAACCACTAAGGAACCCACATACCTGCGTGATTTTAAAGCTGCTCTTTTAGTGTGTGAAGATTATAGAGTTTAAAAAATGGAAATGTTTCCTTTAAATATTCACCACTGTGTACTCAGAGAATGGATAAGCCCCATCAAAGCCATCAGTTTAGTCTGAACTTAAAAAATCCTCTATTCACTGTCTTTGGTATCAGCAAAGACAAATTCTGTAAACATATGTATGTAAACATACATAAATGGTGGTACAAATATTTAACTGCATTGAAAATTAACGAGTTATAGAGATTAATAAGAAATTGTATGTTGTCTAGATATTAATGGATTTTTCCTTTTTTTTTTTCTTTTTCTTCCTACCAGAATGTTTTGATTGTAGAAGTAAGTATTATGTTTCACTTTGCAGTTCTAATGTGTCACTGGTTAAAGAGTTCTATTAGAAGTTGTTCTTAAGCCAGAAAACCTACAGTTTCTGGCTTCAAGTCTTCCAGCTTCTGATTTCAGGCCTGAATTTTGCAAGTGATCTCTGACTTTGAACTAAGCTGTGTTTTGAATTCTCAAATTGCCTTCAACTGCTATATTTAACAAAGAAAATAACCATCGAAAGCTGTTTGCATTTGCTTTCAGTTTTCTGGGATTTTGTCAATTCTAAAATGTCTTTTGTTCCCCCCTTTTTTTCTTTTAAAAAGTAGCCTGAACAAACAGCTATGAAATGTATTATTGTCCTGGGTTTATCATAGCAAACTATGAAACTAAGCTGCAGAGGTAGAAAGAGGTTCCTGGTATGAGTATCCTAAAATATGTGAAAAACAGATCTAAGCCCAGTGTCTCTGTGTGTCATTTAATTAGCGAATAGTGACACTGAGAACACTGATTCTTAATGAGCATTTTGTAGTTGCTGAATTCCCATTCCTCTGTCTTGTCATGGTTCCAGGTACAGTACAACCCAGTTTGATTGCCTAGGAGGTATTGTTGTGTAATTCTTGCTTTCATACCTCTTTCTTGATGAACAACATTGCTCATGTTCAGCCAGTATCACTTTCCTTGAGTACAATTGACAATTTCAGGGTAGGGAAGCAGCAGCAGTAGACAGGAAAAGTGGATGTGCAATCTAATAGTGTGTTAAGTCTCCAAATAATGGAAATGGCATGTTTGTAAGGAAAGAAACAGCTATGGCAACTGATTCAGCAGCCAAAGGGAAGGATGTTTCTTTTAGTCAAATGTGTTTTTTATGTATCATTTTCCTAATTTGAGGAGGTTATATTATTCCACAGGAAGCACATTCAGTTCCAAAACTCGTACCAAAATAGTATGATACAGCAGTCATTGTGTGACCAGTGCAGTCCTTTGAAGTATATTTTGCTTCAGATAGGCAGATATGTTTAATTAGGTATCTGCTCCATTTCAGATGAATGTAAGCCTCAGATTAGGTTAGTTTATCATTTATTTATTCAGTGAATCATCTATCCAATGACTCGTCTTATACACTGTCAAATATGAACCCTTTTATCAATCACCATTTAACTGTCAAACAATAAAAATGCACATTTATTGTGGGTTTAATGTCTTGTGCACCAGAGCACAAGGCTTTTCTCTACTGCATCCCTTTAATGTCAAAGAAAATCTTTACAAAATAGAACTTCACCTCTAATAAACAGCTAATCACATAACACAAAATCAGTAATAGGTTCTGGGTTTCCCTTGGAGTTTGGAAGTAGCTACTTCTGTTTATTTACCAGCTTTGATTTTTATCTATATGCATGTATGTCTTTAAGTTCTCTTGAGTTTATAACCATGATTAAAAGCATTAAGTGTTAATGGTATTGCTGATGGATGCTCTGTTGAATTTGTTGTTTGATTTTTGTTTTAATTGGGAGTCATGGGGAAATAAGCTGAAATCAGGATATTGCTACTTCTGTACTATCTGCCTCCTTCACTTCAAATAGACTTTATTTCAGGCCAGGGTAAAGACTGTCCCCCTAAAGATCCTATGATTGTTTCAGTCCAAATGACTAATCCATTTCTGATGCCTCAGTTATAAGCCATATATTATTTCTTCCTGCTTATATGTGCAGTAGATGGGATTAAAATGGTGTGTGATTAAAATTCTAGTGTGTTTTAGACTTTAGAACTGCACCCAGATATTCCCAGTGCAATTTTTCCAGCTATTTCTTGAATCTGTAATGTGCATTACATTCCTCCAATTGCAATAATGGGTTGTTCTGCCTGTTTTCCCTTCTTGCTTTTCTTTCTGTTGGATACATCTGTCTGTAACTGAGCTCAACAGCAAGACTAATATTACTCATACCACACTCAAATTAAACTTTGTCTCATGGCTGCAAGGACCACAAGCCATAAAATCTCCAGAAGGAGCCAAGAAGGTCATTGCAGTAACTGCTGGTTCAGCAACTGCTTTCAAAGCCACGGTTATCCACAACAATTAAGAACTCCTGTTATTAATAACTCCTGTGTGTTATTAATTAATAACTCCTGGGTGTGATCACATTACTCAGGGTGGTTGCATGAGCACGGCAGGGGTTACGTGTCACCTATATTTGGCTACAAGCATTTTTATGGGCATTTTTACAAGCAGTAGTTTACCATATTTTCATGCTCCTGTGAATGAGCAATTTCTGTGGTGGAAACTTGAAAATGCTACCCTGGTGTGTTTAATATTCTGTCTTACATGAGTTTTTTATTTTCAGGATATAATTGATACTGGTAAAACAATGAAAACGTTGCTGTCTCTACTTAAGCAGTACAATCCAAAGATGGTGAAAGTAGCCAGGTAAATTCTTAATGATTATTTGTGCTGTTTTTCACCTTAAGAAGGACACACAGTGTGAAAAAAACCCAAACCAACAAACAAAACCAAATGTAGAATACATTTCCATGGAAGAGAAAAACAGGAGGAAACATTTCTGCAGCAGTCATATATGATGCAATCTGTTGAAGATTAGTACTAAATTAAACTCCAAAACCACTTTTGCTTGTTATGAGAATATGCATTTGTTAGGGATGCTGGAAACACTGTTCTTCTCAGTCTTATTGCTGGAAGAATTTCAGTGCTTCAGAAGGGGATGCCTGGGACATCTCTTGCCTGATCACATTATGGTAAGGTTTGGGGTGTTTTACCACTGAAGTCCAAGTTTAGAAGTAGCTAGAAGAATTTCAGCCTTTTGAGCTTAAGTGAAATACCCTCTCAAGTTGATAGAGGCATTTTCAACACAAATTTAGTTCATAAATGTAGACTTTTACTGGAGAAGACGATAAAAATAATTAGTGGTTGTCACTTACCTGTATGTAACATCTCTCCAAAGATGTTTGTTTCTGCTGGCACTATCTGCAACTTCACTATATTTGTGCAGTGAAGACCTTTTTTTAGTTTGCCTTCTTTATTGTAGAATTAAATTAGTTTGCACACTAATATTAATGTTTGTGTAGAGGGCATAGTGCAGCTGAGCTTTGGAGGTCATTCCGTGAGAGTCAGCCAGCCATATGCTCTTCTGGGCTTTTCTACTTAGTTACACCTTTATTCAATTAGTTTTCAAAACATTTCATAATTAGATAACTTGCAGCCAACAAGAAATATTGAGGATAACATTATATTATTAACCAATATCAACATCCCTCCTACTTCTTTTTAAATTGCATCTGTTGCGCTGCTGTGCTGTGGTTGTGTATTTTCCAATAAAAGCATAATGATTGCTGGGGATTAGAGATAAAGCAGGGCTGGGTGTAATATCTAATCACTTGTGTTGCCATAACAATGTCAAAGCAGTTGTTAGATGTGTGAGAACAGCTCTTCTTGCTAATAATCTGGGGGTGACCTGCTGAAGGTGAGGCTGTTGAGGATTTCTCCCTGGCCAGAATAAAAATAAGTGTCACAACACAACAGTGTAAATCATAAATATAATACAAATGAGCAAAGACTAGTTTCCTGTTGTTTAAACCTGTTGCAGTAATTTGGGTCTACCAAAGACCTGAGGAGGTAAACATGATCATTCTAGATAGTCTTAGTTCTTAGTTACTTCACTTGCCTCTCTTCTATTTCTTTTTGTCTTTTTTAGTTGTTTTTGTTTGTTTGTTTGTTTGTTGGTGATGGTTGTGGGTTTTTTTAAAATTTTTTTATTGTCTTTCTCTCAGACAATTAAGGAGTTGTAGCAGGGAGATGTGAATTAATGCTAATATGATTTGGGGGTTTCTCTGATCAATTCCTACACCAATTCTCAAAAGTTAAGTTTCCCAATTGGAAGTTCAGCAACTGTCTGAAATCGAGACTGGGACTCTGGCAGGTGAAGCCCCACCTTCAGGGGTGACCCAGGAGGGAGGGAGGTCTGTGCTCAATGCACAGAGTTATTCTAATCTCTGCATTTACATTCAGCCATCAACCACCCTTTCTTTTGCTCCCAAAGTCTCTCTATCCCAGACAGGCAAGTGTCAGGCCTGTGGGATTGTCTTCTAAGGTAGAAATGCTCAACTGAATAAGGAGGGAATCCAACTATGCTAGCAGTGCCTTTCTCTCTGCTACAGTGCCCCCTGCTCTGTATCTCCCTGCTCTTTATAACCTCTCACTGTTAATTCTGAAAAGGGAGCAGATTTGTATCCCCTGATCATCAGAACCCATTACATTTTCATTATGGGGATAATTAGTGCTTCCAGTGAAAAACAGTTTGAACCAAGTCGCACAAGTGCACCTGAAGTTCCTAACACACATAAACCCCCACTAAATTACTTTTCACCATCGAAATGCATCCAGATCAGTATCTCCAAGCCTTTTCCTTGCAGACCTCCTAGTTATCCTTTAGGCTGTAAATCATTCATGATTCTAGGAAGTTGTGATTTTGTCATTATGATCAACTGTGCCTGCAAATAAAATAATAGTTTAATATATGTGTGGTTATCCTGTCAGTTATGCACATTTAGGTCTGCTTCAGCTTGTCTGTCATCAAAACAGTATAATATATTTGTACCTGGTGCTTTTCCATGTTTCAGTTGTACATTGGTTTTATTTGACAGTTTGTTGGTAAAAAGAACTCCTCGAAGTGTTGGATATCGACCAGACTGTAAGTGACTTTTTGACAACCATTATTCATTTTTATAAGTATGTCAGTGTATTGACAAAGTCCAAGAATGTTCCAAATAAGTTTTCACTAATGATTCTTGATAGATTTTGCTTTTATTTAGGGAATTTAAATATTTGGAACGTATTTTGATGGAGTTCATCGGGATTTGTATCATTTTACTATATTGAAAACCAAACTTTGATATTTTTGGTCTAGGTTACACGCTTTTCATGTGCAAATTCTCCCAGCTTACCTGTAGTCAAATGCTTTGGTCAGAAGAATCTGCTGGATTCACCTTTTGACACACTTGGGAGTGATTTGGGTGCCTAAACGTAGCCACTTCATGCTGTTTGGATGTTCCCAGGAATGTAGGACAACCACACAGGGTAGAAGGTCTGATACAAGTTAAGGCTGGTTAAGGCTGGGCATCTGAATTACTCCCTTCTTGTATTTTCCTGTCTGTCCCAAGACCATTAAGGAAGGAATAGTAACCACAGTAGACAATGGTAAGAGAGTGACAGCTCCTCCTGCCTTGGGAAGGGCTGTGTGCTTTAAGCCTGTTCCAGAGACTAAATTCCTGTTAGTCTAGACCATGGACTTTCACTGTAGAAATGGAGTGAATTTAGCAACAGAATCACATCCTCTTCCTCCTCCTTTCCAAGGTTGTACATTATTTAGGAACTGAAGTTTTTTCAATACCTTAAAGCTTCATTGAGGTGTTCCCCTCAGTCAAGGACGCCCCTCATTCCTGGGATCTCATTATAAGCTTAGCTGGGCTAATGGTTCCTTTGGAGCATCTTGCAGCAGATGACTTGTTTTGCCATCTGTCCACAGAGACAACCTGTCCAGAGCAGGACACATGAGCTCTGAAGGGAGAGACAACAATGGCTGGGCCTCCATTTTATCCCTGTATTGTGAGGCCAAGTAAATGCTAAATGTCACCTTAATTTAGGAAAGACTCGGGAGTCTTTCATTTTGGCCTGTGGGGAGAAAGCCACTTGGAAGTTTTATATTGTATATAATTTAATTTTGGTAATTGTGTAGTGTGTGTGGGCAGGTTGGACTGAGACTGCCTGACCACCGATGAACTGTCCTGCTAGAGCTGTTCAGACAATCTATGGAAGAGCTGATGTTCTCTTTTTAGGCAGCTTCTCTGGGAGATAAAAATCACAACCAAACACAAAAAAACCCCAAACCAACCCACGTTTCTGAGACCTGCAAATGACCCTTCCTGCAGCCCTGCCTGGGGTGCAGGCCCAGCTCCCAGAGGTGCTGCCTTTTGGATTGTGCTGTGAGGGGGACTTGTGCTGTGCTCACCAGTTCACTCCTGCTGCACTGGCATGTCAAACGTGTAGGAAGTGCCAGGAAGTATTGGCACTTTTTGTATGTGTTTACAAAGTTAGAGGAAATTTTCAAGGAATTTTATACTCATAATATTCTGTCTATAGATTTAAGAGTTTCCATTAATTTCTTGCATACTAGTAGCCTGCAGCTGTGTGGGGACCAATAAATACAGCTATTTAATTTCCTTTAGTTTGCTAAATCAACAAAGTAAGTTAAAATTCTAAAATAGGTGGAATATGAATCTGAGAGTACTTGAGTGGAAGAAATAAAATGAGTTACAATGCTGACATATCTATAAAATTCCAGATTGTCTCTGTAAAAGGCTCTAGTGAACTCTAGGAAGTTCCTTTCTAACACACTGGTGACTTATGGTCTTTTTCAGTTGTTGGATTTGAAGTGCCAGACAAGTTTGTTGTGGGATACGCCCTAGATTACAATGAATACTTTAGAGATTTGAACGTAAGTAATTTTTCCCGTATGTTTTTGCCCATTTAAAACTAGGGAGGAGGAAGGAAAGGAAATCTCCTCACATCACTCTCCCTCCTCTGTAAATCATGCCTCATGTTCCAGTCTGTTCCGTTGGTGATGCAATGATGGGAGCAAGTCCTGGAGCAGCAGGACAGTGTTTGGAGCCCTTATGAAACTGAACTTTATTTTGCTGCATGCACCATGGGGGCTGCACATCTGCCAGCTTGGAAATAATGTGGAGTTCATGTGAAGTTTCTTGTCTTACCAGACATCTACAACAAATAAGTGCATTTGCTTAGTTATGTAAGAGGTAAAGAAGAGAGATCTGAGAAGAAGTTAAGAAGGGCTCACTTTTTGTTCTAAGTCATTAATTCTTTATCTGGGTCTCGCCAGATTCAGAAGACATTGGGTGGGACAATTAGAGGGAGGAGAAAGGAGGCAATGTTGAGATTTTTGGACCAAAAAAGGGCTTAAGTTTTTCTGCATAAACAGTATCACAAAATCCTTTTGTGCGGAAACGCGTACAGCACACTTGTATTGTTTTCAGGAGCTCGTTATCGATGTCAAACGTTGGTCTCTTATGTTACTTTTCTAACAGGAGTTTTTTATTTTGTTTTGTTCTAGCATATCTGTGTGATCAGCGAGACAGGGAAGCAGAAGTACAAAGCATGAAAGCAGAGTTCAAGTGCTGTGACAACAAAGCTTTGAAATGTTTTGTTTACTGAGTCCTATCTTTCACAGGCTTCAGCTCTGGTACACCAGCTACACTTGTAGAATGCCCCAGCCCCATTGCTATATGCTTACTATAATTTATTGCATGTACAATATAAGAGCTCGTCTTGTTCATTTATATTTTAGAAATGTAAACAACTAGTGCAGTTCTGCACTCCTTATTTTGATTTGCACTATGACTCTACCGACTATCGCTGCCCCTGGTTGGGTTGTGCTGTTTGTGAGCTCCAGAGTCTAACTCTTGCAGTGGTAAATTGCTTAAACCTCATCAACCCAGAACTGAAATAGTTCAAGTACTGTAAATGTAAAACATTTTATGATAGGGAAGTCTATTAGTAATATTTTTAAAATCTGTAATTTAAGTTTTATATTTTAATGCACAGATGTGATTGTGATTAATGGATAGTTGCACCTTTGGGTGTTATAAAGCATGAGGAACAGCCAGTTACAGTATCTGTAATCTCCAAGGAGCTCATTCAGATCTCCAGGAGTTGCCTTATTGCTGTAAAGGAAGTCTGCGTGGAAAAAATGTCTTTTTCCTTTTTTTCTTTTTTTTTTAAGATGGAATGACAAAACAGAATGTTTAAAATCTAGTTTTAGTTGAGCTGCCTATTTCTGTTAGATTTTTTTTTCTTTAAAAATATCCATCAGTCTGTGGAATTGCCTTTTAAATTTAAACAATTTTAATATATTTGTGGAAAAAAAGTATTGTAATGTTTACTTTACAAGATCTACAAAGCAAAGTTCTTTAAATAAAGGCTGTCTCTTTAAAATAAGCCCCACACATCTATCCCACTCATTCTGTATATTAAAGTGCTCTTGAAATTTCCTTCTCAGTAATATTGCCCATAAGTGTTTGTGACAGTGGAGGCAGACTCTACATTTGTTACCTTTGTAGAGCTTCTGGTTAACATAATCCTGTCTATGACAGAGATGATAAAGTGCTGAGGGAAGATATTGAAACAGTTTTATATTTTCTAACCAAACTAGATTTCAGAGAATATGGTTTAAGCACCGATCTTTGTTCTGTCTTGGCAAAAATGAAGAGTAGAGGTTCCATGTTCATTAAATATATCCACGTGGGAAAAAAACCTCAAACCACAGCCATTTTGTCAGTAATCATTTGGGTTTGTTTCACTAACACTTCTGTCTATGTGGAGTTCGGTTCTGACCATGGCAGCCCAGCTCACACCCCTATTTGTGCCGTGCTTTTTGGTTCTCCTACTTCTGCACGTGGATTCTCCCACCGTATCCTCGGATTTAACGCTGCTCAGTGCTTACACACAATGGAATTTTTAAAAGATTCTGTTTTGAAAGATTTTTCTGTGGTTTCCAAGCTTGAGTCTTTCCCAAGTGCTTCACACTGTTGCCCACCCATGGCCTGCTCAGGTACAGCTGCAGTAGTTAATAGCAGACCTAAAATATGAATTCACACACTGTCATCCACATCAAATGACCACATTGTGTGAGAGATCTATTTGTAAATCAGAATTCTCATTACAAATGTTAGAAACGCTGGTCATGACTATACTGTACTTTTGCAATGTTCTGGGTAATGTTCCAAAGAGCTTTTATCTCAATGCACTACAAATCTGATTGTATTTCTCAACGTTTGTGTATCTGCCTTTTCAAGAGCCTGTGACTTGTTGCAAAAACGTGCAATGCATCTCCAAGAAGAGGAAACACAAAAGCAACACGAGAAAATATAAACCCACTTGAAAATTATTGTAACTACTCAAGTTTTCATTAGTTCTGGTTGAACTTAAGGTCTAATCTTAAAAAAACAGTGTTTTCTTCAACCTTCTTAGTAATTCCCACTTTACAATGAGTTTTAAAATAACTTCCTGGCATCTAGAGAGTATACTAGGTGGCTTAAAAGTAAATATTTACACATGAAAACAAGGAGTATTGATGATGTTCAATATTTTTTAGGACTAAACTCTTCAATTAGTTGCTCCTGAAATGTTTTCCTATCATGGTTAAGATGGTTATTTACATGCTGTGATTTGGGAAAGGGAGGAGGGTTTGAATTAGTCGTTACAAGGGGTTTATCTTTGGAACCATAGCAGGAGTGGGGAAATTCCTGGTCTGTTGGGGGTAGGGGATGGACTGTGTGGTCACAGAAGAGGTTTGGGAAGATACTCTTGAGCCACACTGACCCTGGGGGCGATGCTGCAGGAGCCCAGGTCTGCCCTCTAACAAACCTCACCTGTGTCTGATGGAAAAGGGCGATATTAAAAAAAAAAAATCTTACATTTCAACTTGTGGGGAACAGGCACTGTTTCACTTCCCTCACACGGGTGTTTGTCAGATGTTGTTCTCTATGAAAATTATTCAGAGAAAAAGTTACCCATTCCCTCACCCTTCTAGAACAGTTCTAACTAATGCACCCTTTCACAGCACCTGTGTGTGCACTACAGGGAGGTAAATCCTCAGGTGAAAAGAGTTGAAAACAAAATTGTTACTTTTATTCAGTCATTTTGGTTAAAAGACTAGGGGTTTAGTAACACCTTTGCAAGTTAAATGTCAACTTTATACAACCCAGACATATAATATTAAAGCATTAGGAAAGCACAGAGGAATATGTTGTATTTGAACATTTATGTGGCATTTGAAATTCATTATAGTTCCACATTTTATGAATCACAAATGTATGCTGAAAAAATAATTTTGACTATTTATAGGCTTTGCTATACCATCTCTGCCTGTGACATCTGGCATTTCTGTACATTTTGGTAACTCTCGCCTGCCACAGACAGAGATGTGATGAAAAGTCTTTCTGTGAACTGAGCTGACAGTTCACTTGTTTTTTGGGGTTTTTTTTGGCAGTTCTGGTTTTGAAAATTGAGGCAAATAAGCATCTTTGAGTTGCCTTGTAATTGTATATCCTGACTGATTAAATGTTGGTGGTGTTTCATTGTCTGTTATGCTCTGCAAATCCTGTCAAGCGTGCACTAATCCAGCAGTGAGGAGCTGACACTGCTTACGGGGAGCTGGTTACAACTCATTAAAGGACTGTCTGCTGTGCCTGACTGCCTTTAGTTCCCCTGCAGGTTGCACCTTGCAAGATCAGATCTTGGCTGCAAGCACCTTTATAAGCTGAGACATCACAGGGGGCTGGTTTTTTCTTTCTTTCTCTTTCTTTCTTTTTTTTTTTGGTATTGTTTAATGACTTTAAATTAATGTAATTTCCCAAGCAGATGTGGTTTGATGGGGAAATCGCTTCCCAGCTCTGTAGAGACGCCAGTACCCAGTGAGCTCATGTCACTGCAGGCACCAAGGTAAAGAGGGTAGGAAAGCACAAAGATTGAACATGATCTAAGAGCTGGCCGTGAGGGTTTTCATCCCTAGGGGAGCTGACGAAAGGGTCAGGACAGCAACTGCCAGGGGATAAAAGGCTGGTGCAAAGGTGTTTGTTGGGATGAATGGCTGCAAACACCCTTCAGGCTCTGCTCCAGGCTGTGCTGCTCCACTAAAACAACTGGCGAACTGAAACTTCGTCTTGGAAGGTGGAAATCTCTATGGAACCAGGTAGGAGAGACAGGCTTGTGATGGTGAGTAAATCAAGGTGCTGGTAGATGAACCTGTTCCAGTAAGAGGCTGGTGTTTATCTAACAGGTGATTATTAGTGGCATCTTTGTTTTTCCCCCACTATAACCAGAAAGGGAACAAACCCTCATGTGTCTTCTGCGTATCTCCAGGTTGCCTGTGGCAAATTGTGGTGCCAGCATTAGGGGGGTGTGTGTGGGGTCCCAGACAGTTTGTGCCCTCCTACAGGTAGTGATTCCCCACCCTGGCCCTTCACAAAAACAGGAAAATACCCCAGTAGAGACTGTCTGCATGTATAAATAAGGAGCCAGCTACTAATTAAGGAACCAGCTATTTCCAACTCCAGTCCCTGTTAGGTGGCTTCTTGGAGCTGGGTAGCTCATCCACTGTATGATCCTGAGATCTCAGGAGCACCAGCGGGAATGCCACTGGATTGCTTTTGGAAGAGGCCTAGACAAAACTTGATTCTCCCACAATATTTTGCTATTTATGGCAGCAAAATGACCCTATTTAGTTCACCTGTTCCAACCCTGCCACTGAAAACCCCTTGTCTCCCCATTGGTTCTGCATGGGACAGTGTGTGGATGGTGGGATGGGGGTGGATTTGCTCCCTGAGCCCGCGATGTGCCACTGTGAGCTCGGCAGTGCAGCCTGAGGGGCAGGGCTGGCTTGAGGAGGGGGCTTGGCTGTCCTGCAGTTCGGAGAGTGATAAAATCCCTCTCCCTGGGAACAGACTGTCTGGCTATCGATGAAACACGCTGCCTTTCCTGTGCTTTATCCCGGATAACCTGTGGGTCCGGGAAGTGCCAGAGCACTGATGCCGATGCTGATGCTTCACTTGCCTGTTTTCCATCTGAGGAACTGGGACGTGACTAAACCAGCCCTAAGGCAGGGAGGAGGGGGGTGTGTACGCATGTGAGTTTCTAAATGTTCATTGCAGTGCCTTTATCAGGTCTTTGCTCCTCAATTTCTCTTCGTGACAATTTTTTCTCTTGCATTCACAAAACGGAAAGTACCCTGTAGCAGTCAGAGAATACAAAAAGTACGGGGTAGAAATATCCTTTGTGGTGTAAGCTCCTTACACTTCCAATTAGAAAACCATCCTGTGCTTTCTAGTACAGCATAACCACAATTACCCCCTTGGCTGCATTTTCCACACACCCCAGTCCCTTCCCAGCCATCAGACCTTACCTGGCAGTTTGGACACTCAAATAATTTCTTTTCAGTATGAGGGGAAGGCTGTATTGTCTCACAGACCATATGGCATGAGAACTCACTCTGGACAGTTTATAAATGAATATATGCTCTACTTGAATCATAGTTTGAGTAACCTTCAATATCCTGTTACAGGACACAAGGATGGGTTTACGTGGAAATTGCTTAGAGCAATGTCTTACACTTTGCTTTAGAAATGAAAACACTTGAATTTGTATTTTTCTTCCATTTGGTGAGTTTGTTGCCAGGAACCATGTGTCATCAGGGCACCAGTGCCATCGTTTGCACTGGTCATCACTGTCACTTTAGCAAACCCTCAGTGGCTTCTGCTTTGCCAAGTGGGTGATACCTGTCATGTCTAATTTAACCTGAGGTTTTTTTCCTTCATGCAGCTCCCCACTGAGGCCAACTGCACAGCTGGGTACCCAGCTAGAGTCACCTGACTTAGCCAGAATTACCCTTGATAAGAGAGAGCAAGACATATAAAAGGTCTCCGCAGTGCAAAGAGCAAGAGCTGAAGTCATTAACACCAGGCACAGGGAGTTGCTGTTGTGCAAGGCACTGCACAAACACCTACCAAAGTCAGTCCTGGCTCCAAACACTGGATGTGAGCTGAGGAAAAGCAGATGAGGTGGGTGGGCAAGAAATGCAAGGAAAGCAAGATAATGCTGGATACCACAATGAGCTGCCAACCCTTGCCAAAAATTCCTTCTGCATCAAAGGAGGTGAGCAGGAAAAAGCTGAAGGTAGATAAGGTGGCTTTTTGGGTTGCTTTTTTAGTGTTTACAGGAATCTGCAACACCTCATTTGGCTCCCACACCAGCACCTCTCTAATGGAGGTACCTAGTACTGTCAGCAGAGTAAGGTAACCTCAGCCTTAGTACGTGGGAGAGTTTCAGTCTGGGGGAAATAATAATAAAAAAAATATTGGCGTAGAAATGTGCGAATTAGAGGCTTGTCTAACGTCTGTCTTCTAAGCCCAGCAGCCACTCAGTGGTGTGATGATGTGCTGCACGTATTTACCTACCACGGGGAAACGCTGCCTTCCAGCTTTATAAAATCACACCGAAAACTACTGAGGAAGCTCAAAGACTTTTGTTCCACAGTGGTCACACGGATTCCTCATGCAGCAGACTTCACATTTAGACAAAAAAAAAAAAAATACATCTTGCTTTATCTATACAAACGGAAAAGTCTGCCCAAGCTGCTTTGCATGTGCTGCTGCCCCTCTGCGTGGCTGCCCCGGCAAGGCATTGCCTGCGGGGGGGTGGGGGCTGATCAGACCAGGGATGCTCGGCAAAGACGTTTGTTGCTTTTTTCCCAAGTGGTTTGTGCTCCAGTGCAGTAGGGAAGTCAACCTGCGCTCACGTCGAAGGCAAACTTCTACGTTTCAGGCAAAAAACATAGGGAGCTTCCCCAGCTTCTCAGAGAGAAAAGCGCAGCTGGATGTCTGCCTCCCCCCCCGCGCTTTCCCTATTAATAATTGGCAATATCCTGAACTATGTGTGGCAGAGACACGCTCACCACGTCCTGGGAGCCGGCGCTGCCCATCAGACAGACACAGAGCCCCGTCCGGCGCCCTCCACCCTCGCTCCCGACATCCCCGTGCCCCGGTTACAGAACATCCCCCGCCCCGACCGGGAGTCACCAGGGACCGCTCCCACCTAAAAGCCACCTCCCTGGGCGCACTTTTCTGTCTCCCCTGGGATCTTATTGGCTTCATTTAGCCTCTAAATTTTATTCTTGCCCGCTGCTCCGAAAACTCCACAGTGCTTTTACTCTCCAGTTACCGTCGTTTTGATTCTGGCAGGAGACTGTAGCCTGAGAGCAGTTTTAGCAGGCATCTTTTATTTGTGAACGAGGTGGAAATCTCTTTTTCTAGCTCAGTAAAATCAAACTGACCACAACAGAAAGGGCTAAAAAGGAGAATTAAACCTGATTTTTAACTCTTACACTCCCACTTGTAAATGTTAACAACAGAAACCTTTCTAAAAAAAAAAATCTGATGCAAAATTAATAAAGAATAGAAGTACACAAATAATCACTTTATTGACCAATTTCCCTGTTAATCAAGTAACTCATTAATTTTCCTGAGGGAAGGCAGTAATGTTATATGGCAAGTAAGGGCTTGACTTGTAGAAAGTGGGAATGAACCATTTTACAGACACAAGTGGAAAAATACCAACGTCTGGCTTAAAATGCATTGGTTGTGTGTCCAAACATTATGACTTTGACCCCTTTGTGGGCAGAGGCTTTTAAAAGCTGCTCCTACCCATACACACACACCTCTTGCACCTCCCTGTGCCAGAAACAGTTGTCTGCTGGCAGTGCCTTTTGCCAATCCTTTGGCAGTGCCGACACTCACTGTGCAGAGCAGAAGCTGTGATTTAAGCTGTAAACCAGCAAGGAGTTTCCCCCACCACCCCCTGCCCAAGAACTACTGACCATGACTTAGTAATGCCCTAAAATAGCTGAAAAAATGTTCCAGAATTCACAGCCATCAGTGCTCAACAGGAGGCTGCTGGACTGGGGCTGTTAACGATGCACCATCATTGGCAGGGCAGACAAGCTCATTCCCACCACAAAGGATGAACCTTGACCAGGAAGGGATCATCCCAGCCCTTCCCAGGAGCATCCCTGACTCCTCAGTGGTCCCTGTATCTATTCCACCAGGGTTGGGAAGCCTCAAGTGGTGCTAAGGAAAATCCTTTCACCTTGGGGCTCATCTGGCTCTGGAGCCACTGCTGCAGTGGGTCTGTGGACAAATCCTCATCAGCTGCTCCAGCCCCCTCCAAACTCTTCCCCCCTGGCCCCAAGTTCCCTCCCAATCAGGCTGTGCCTGAGCTGGGGTACCCCAACACTGCCTGGGGCAGCTTCAGGGGTTCAGAGAATGATCCCTCCCAGAGCAGGGCTTCTTCAGGAGCACCCCAGGCACTAGGTGGTCCCTCCTCCTTCTGCTCTGGTCCTCACCAGCCCTTGCACCCTCCAACTCTCTCCCACAACCCCCCTTCCCAGCTGCTGGAGGCAGGGTGCAGCCAGGAGCCAGCAGTGCCCCTTGTCCCCCCTGGCACTGAGGACTTCCCTCCACTCCCTGCTCACACACGCGAGGGAAGGGCTTGTTGCCATCTCCATGTCCGTGGCAGTGCCCTCTGCTCCATCCACCCTGGGTGTGGGCACTGGGTACCCCCAGCAGTGTTGGGGTGCAGCCCCCCCCCATTAACGACACCAAGCCCTCGTTGGTTGCTGCCTCCGCAGTGGTTTATTGGTGTGGGAGACAAGAGCCCCCCAGCAGTGTGGGGGCACCGTGGGGGTGCCAAGGAGGTGCTCCCAGGGCCAGAGCCCCGGCTCCTGCAGCAGGGACCAATTTCCAGCCTCACTAAAGCAGCAATGCAATACTGGAGAGCAACAGGCAATCCCAAACTCCAGTATTTACGTGCTGCTAGAGCACTGCTGACAGCTCTCCACGGCCTCCAGACCCCCCTTTTCTGCCCCAAACACAGGGCAAGGGTACCTTGGCCAATCCTTTGCCAGCAAAAGGATCAAGGAGCCATAGGTGAGGGGTATACAGTACATATGAAGCTCAAGCCAACACGGGTCATGCCCATGTTGGAGAACAAAAAGGAGCTACCAGTCCTTCCTGCCGGCAGGGCCAGCCCTGCTGAGAGACACACAGACTCAGAGGGGATGTGTCTGCAGCTGCAAAGGATGTGCACAGACACCAGCACCAAGAGAACGTGTCTACACGCATCTGTCCAACTGAACTAAAGGGATACATGGGAATGTTTTAGCTTCCACATCTATGATAACCAGAAGCTCACTTTCTTGTCTTATCCTTGAGGTAATGAGGCAGCCCAGAATGGTCTGTATCTCCTTGTCCCTACAAACCATGATGTGCTGCTACATCTCCTCAAAGCCCACTGAATGTTGACATTCCAAATGGTATTTTGAAAATATATATATGTATATATAATTTTTTTTAAAACCATGATAAAAGGAACTGAAGAACACTCTACAATGAAGACATTTAACATGCATGCATTACCACCACAGGACAGGGTTTTTTTCTTCAGGGGTGCTATCAGACAGTCTGTAACTATAAGAGAACAAGCAGTTACACAGTGCAAACAAACCAGTTTCAGAGACAAAATCAGAAATAAAATTAACTATTCCACTCAGATCCAAAGAATATGTAGTATCTCGGTCCCAACAAATATACACTTCCAGATCCTGCAGATCTCTTCTGGTTTTTCTACTGCAGAGAGCCTGCAGACCTTCCCAGCCCTTCCAAATGGTCTGTGGGGAAATGTAACCTTGAACTTTCCTCCTAGGGGCTGCTGAACACCATGGTTTTTCCAGATGTCTCAACGTTAATATTTCAGACAAATAAATCCAGATTCCAACAGTTCAAACCAGTTAAGTTTTCCTTAAAATACTTTTATTCAGCTCAGTCTGACTTGTGAGAAATCTAAAAAAAACCCCTTATTTTTAAAAAGACTAGATTATGCTTATTTTTCTATTTGAATGGACAAAGCTTATGTGACCAGAAATTAAAGATCTCTGGAACTTCACTATCTCCCCTACCTGCACCAGAGCAGAAAGTACCAGTGTAGGGCAGACAGAGGCTGCAGCCCTGCAGCTGCCAGCAGCACTTACACCAGCCTGCGAGGGCTGCACAGGAGCAGTGCAGACAGACTGACATTTTTTGTGTTTCCTTTCAACCTTTTTTTTTTTTTGTCCCAGTTATGTGACAACTTCCTTCAATTCATTTTCTTAAAAAGCAGCATCAATGAACAATGTCAGAAATGACGCCGTTGGTTCGAATTCTTGTGCCATCCCCTCGTGCCCCAGGAGCCGCCGGGTTCCAGCCCGTCCTCCTCCGAGTCCCTGCCTCCTTAGCAAACTTAAAAATAGGAATTTCAAAAGCTCTCATGACCCCGTGCCAAACGATTGCAAATTTTAAATCAAATATTTGCCAACAAAAAAAGCAGTATTTTCACCCCTTTGGTGTCCTCAACATTGACACCACCAGGGCCAACTCCCTAATGAGCAACTGCTACTTACTGCAAAGCCAACACGTATCCAGTGTTAAACCTGTACGAGCTAAATCAAAACCACCCCCCACATAATTTTACCATTAATTATTTCTGTAACAATGTTTTACTTGACTGTACCTGTGCAGCCTTATTTCTTTCATCTCTTCAAGTGACTCCAAAAGAAAAAAGCAACAGCAAACACACTTAGCTCTAGAATCCATTTTGATGGTGTTTGAGGTTCATGTCTTAATTAATGTTTTTATATATATAAACCAAACTTTTGCCTAGTTCAACAAAGAGGGCAACAGCTGTCTTCAGCAAGGACTTTCCAAAGCAAGGGCTCAGTACACCTCTGCCAGCTTCTAGCACAGAGGGAAAAATCATTCACACTGAGTATTGGGCAAGTGGAAATTTGGGATAGGCAGTGAAATACGTATCTGAGAAAATATGTGTGTTTATGACATGACAGTGTCATTATCTTAAGCAATAGAAAGTTCTGTGTTTGGATCATCCCATCTCATGCTTCAAACTTAGTTTGTGCTATGGAATCTCAACTTTCAATCAGAAATGGGCAGCTGAACAGGATGATTTGAGCTTATCTCAACCTCTCCAAGGCATTACCTGCAGTCCTCAAAAAGGGATGCAGATTCCAGAGGACGCTGCGCTTACCCAGAGGGATGTGGATGCCGCAGGTATTTCGGAGCAGGTGGGACACATGAGCTCACCTTCCCAACTCACCTCTGAACACAGGCACATCAGCTCCTCCTGCACCGACTCCAGGGACACAGTCAGGCACTTGCTGCTTCACTGGGAACTACAAAGCAACACACAGAAGGGTTTACGAGGCGCTGGCAGAGGCACCACCACGCTGCAGGAGGGGGGACCGGGGCTGTGGGGCAGGTCCCCTCCCCAGGGACACACAGACCACAAAGGCTCAGATGGGCACAAATATTTTTAAAACCAGGGGAAAAATTAAAAATAATCAAGTTTTCAGCCGCAGACAGAAGCAGAACTTAAAGAGTGATTGCATCCCTCTTCTCCCTGTTCTCTCCATTCCTGCAGCCAGGGCTACTGGCACCACTGGCACCAACGGGTGACTCCAGGCAGTGGTACCCAAGGCACACTGCTAGCCCTGAATCATAACCCTGTGTATCAAGGAGGGATGAGCCACACAAAACCAGTGGCAGCTCTGGGGTGGGTGGAAAAGCACTGGGCACAACCATGGCTGGCAGCAAGCCCACCTCCCCTCCCTGAAGGGTTAAAACAGCAGCAGCAAGAACTACCTATTGGTCCTGGCAGAGGAGAAGCAAAGGAAACATCTTATTTGTGTTGTTTTAGGTGGTAAACCAGACCAAGGACATGCAGGTAAGATTCCCAAAGGCTCTCTGGGTGTTGGGGCTTTTGTGGTGGCACTATTGAGTGCTCAGCCCTTCACTGTCACAGGGAGGCAGCACCCAGGAGCACCCCCAGCCCTGGAGCAGCATCCCACCACGGCCAGGAATTGGGGTGTCCCACTGTACTGGTAGCCCCAAACATGAGAACTGCCCCAAAAGCTCTATCTCAATGCAAAAGCTTCACAACAGCCCTTGTGCTGCCACGGGCTCCACACCCGCAGTGTGTACACCAGCTACTTCTAGAAATAGAAACTTCTACCTGTCATCTCCATAAGCCAGCCGCCTACAGAGGTTTAATTAAATCCCCCAAATAACTGGGGAATTTGAACATGCAGAAAGCCATTAATGCAGTCCACAAAACAATGCAACTTCTGCTTGCCAAAGTATATTGGGCAATTAAGTAAAAAACACCCGCCCCCCCGCCTTGCTCCAGTCACAAACACACGCACAAAACCAAAACAAATTCCCCCTGAAATACAGGATTCCCTTAAAATACAACCTCGTCCCTCCTCACTGACACTGTAACCAGAAAAAAAAGAGAAGGAAAAAAAAAATGTGAGAAGGAGCACCCTGGGAAAGGAAATAAATACAGGAGCCCATGACAGGACAGATTTGCATACAGTAAAGGACAGAGCCTTTACTGACCCACACACTGCAGGGCTAGGTGAGCTCAAAGACAAGTAAATATTCAGCATTTCCTTTCTATATAAAAAACAGGAACAAAAACCCCAACTCTGCTATCGAACAGTTTTCCAGGAGACATGCACAAACAAATCCTGAAGTCATTGTTCTCCTTTGAAACAATTAAAAAAAAAAAGGCATTTACTATTTTACAGAAAAGACTAAAATAAATCATCTCATTACAGCTGAAGGTCCCAGACACTCATTAGCAA
Organism: Neopelma chrysocephalum; assembly: GCF_003984885.1. Taxonomy (NCBI): domain Eukaryota; kingdom Metazoa; phylum Chordata; class Aves; order Passeriformes; family Pipridae; genus Neopelma; species Neopelma chrysocephalum. Next base: position 3,733,663 of record NW_020897734.1, read on the forward strand.
GACAAAACTACGGTGACAAAATGAAAATAAGGGCGTGAGCAACACCACCAAAACACTTCATATGTGCCTGGCTCTGAAAAAAATCCCACCACCTTCGTTCCTGCCTCCCTTTGAACGGTGAAATTTAAACAGAAGTCACGTCCCAATATTTACAGATGTGGCCAACAGCAGGGATCAGCCCCGATGCTTGATCGACAACCACCACATGCTTCCAGCTCCTCCATTCCCGACAGGACCAGCCCCGGCAGGCTGCTGAAGGCAAGCGAGGGCTGCGGGAAGAGAAGTGGCTGTGACAGAGCACGAGCAGCCAGACGTGGGAACCGCGCACGGCCAAGTTACTTTCATTTGTGCGGCACCTCCAGCGCATCTCCCCGGCGCTCGCATCGCACCGAAATCGCCCTCACACGTGTCCTACCCAGCTAAGACTCACTCCCGGCAGCACAAAATAAATGCAGAAAATATGGTTTTTTCCTCCCCGTTCGCCACAGTCGAAGCCGCGCGGGAGCAAATAATTTCTCGTGCGCTCGGTTAAAAAATGATTTTTTTCCTCGCTAATTTAACCATAAAAAAAGGCCGGAGAAGCAGCAAGTGGTTCGTGTAAAACCCAGCACGTTTTCATGCGAGCACGGCGCACCTCCCGCGCCCTAAACCACACACGCTCTTAGGTGGGGCCGAACACCCAAAACCAAACTGCAGCTACAAAGGGCGAACTCAAACAACGCAAAAAATTAATTCGTTAACTTCACCCCATGTGAAACTCGACCCCGATACTGTTACCAGCAGGATCAGCTGAATTCACCAGGGCGAGGGTGTTGTTCCAACGAGGAGCTACTGGTGCTCGTGAGGGCCTGCGGGACAAGACTTCAACTTACAGTACTTCAGAAAACCAGTAAAATCCACAGCAAAATTCCAGGATCCACAGTTTTTTCTCAACACTGCTGAGGAGAAGACAAGTATGATGCTTCTTGTTACTTCCATTTTTTTGCATTGTCATCTCATCCAGTTTTAAACAACAAGGGACAGATCTGGAAGCCCGATTCCTATAAAGTTTATTTGTTAAGAACAGGAAAAAAGAAAAAAACAAACAAAAAAACCTATTTTTTTTTTTGGTCAGATGAACAGTAATTCAAAACATAACAAGAGCACTTTGATTTAATTTTTTTTTAGATTTGGGTCAGTTTGCCTGAAGCATTACTTAAAGCTTCCCTTGTACATTTCATAAACGTTTACTGCATTAGCAGCAAAATTTTACTGTTATTTCCCACTAAAGTGGATTAACTAAATACAGACTTTTGCAGTTGCCGGTGAGTTCTTTGGATTTCTTCAGAGTAGAAGATGATGAAACTTGGCAGATGGTCCCTCACCTACACGTAACACGCACACAACACACAACCAGAATTTCTCTTTTTTTTTTGGGGTGGAACACCAATTAATGTCTTAACCTTGGAAAATTAGCTCTCCAAACGCAAAAAAATTGTCTTTATGTACCTGAAGCATAGTTGGGAAAAATACTGTATTTAGGATCAATTCGAGAGGGAAAAGCCCCAGTGCTGCACACGTTGCTCCATCACCGCAGCTCCCGGAGTGCTGCGAGGCTGCCCGGGGAAGCCGGACCTTGCCAGGATATTCAAATTTCCTGTACAAAGCGAGTAACCAGCGAGGGGAAAAGGAAAAAAAAGTAGCAAAAGCTGGCTGCCAAATTTTTTTTTAAATATTTTAAATTATTTCGGCGAATTATTCTTTGGTTATACCAGTATCTTTTTGTTAATGTATAAAACTCTTCTCTACGCGCGGGGGCGGTGGGGGCGCGCGGGTCCGGCAGCCCCGTGGGTCGCCGCGTTTGCTTTAAAAAAAGAGGGAAACGGGCAAAAAAAAAAAAAAAAAAAAGACTCAACCCCGAGCCACACCTGCGGGGGGCGGGCGCGGCTCCCCGCGGCGCAGAGAAAAAGATTAAAAAAAAAATTATTCATTAAAAAAAAAAAAAAAGAGGAGGAGGAAAAGGCCCCCGGGGGGTGCGGGGTGGGGGGGCCGTCGGGGCGCCCCTGCACCCACGTGGGGACCGGCCCCGCTCCCGCACTAACGGTCCGGGGGCTCGGGGGGGCCCCACCCGCCCCCCCCCCCGGCCCCCCCCGCCGCCCCCCGGCCCCCCCCCCCCCCCGGGGCCCCCCTTGGTCCCCCGGGGGGGGCCCCCCCGGGGGGGGGGGCGCTGTTGGTACCGCCGCGCTCCCCACACCCCCCCGCCCTAAAAAAGTTTTTTTTTATAGGTTTTTTTTGTGTTTTTTTTTTTAAACTTCTTTCCCCCCCAAAAAAAGAAAAAAAAAGTTTCGCCCGGACCCGCGCCCACCCGTCCCCCGCGGGGAGCGGCGCGACCCCGCCCACGGGGGAGCGGCGGGAGGGGGTCGCGCCGTGTCCGTCCTCCCCCCCCATCCCATCCCCTCCCCTCCCCCCCCCCCCCCCCCCCCCCCCCCCCCCCCCCCCCCCCCGTGGGGCCGAGCCGGGCCGGGCCGTGCCGCCCGCGGCGGGCACAGGGAACGGGGGGCGGCGGTCGCCCCCCGCGGCGCCCCGGCCCCGCCGCCCCGGCCGCCCTCCCTCCTCACCTCCGAGTCCACTCGAAAATGGCGCCGAAACCGAAAAAACTTCGCAAATTTCATTGTAGGCGGCTGCAAGGGCTGCTGGGAGCGGGGGCGGCCGCAGCACCGCCCGGCGGGGCGGGCCGGGCCGGGCTGGGCGCGGCGCGGGGCGGAGCGGGGCGGGCGATGCTCCGCCCGTACCGCCCGGAGGGGGATGCGCGGCCCCCGCGGGGACCGGCCGGTCAGGGGGTGGATTCACCTGCCCCCGGTCCGGTGCCGTGAGCCGGGACGGCCGCTGCCGAAAGCTGCGTGCAGGGAACAAACCCTCAGTTTGGGAAAAAAGTAAACATGTATAAACCACAAGAGCTGCACGGGAGCGGCGGGGAAGCGCGGCTTCGCCTGTCGTGCAAAGCGGCTCGTTCCGCTGCTCTTCCCTCCGCGGTTTATGGCCTCTTGTAACCCGCCCGGAGCAGGGATGATGCTTTCCCAGCCCTACTTGGGTAAAAGTTGATGTCTTGTTACGCAGTGTGTGGCTCTGCCCGTGCACTCACACGACATCAGAGACTTGAGTTGTTCTTTTTCTCTCCATTACTGAGATATGAAGTTCTCCCCAAGCACTGATTCGCAGCCCTCCTTTCCCCGACCCGCAGGCTCAGCAGATGTTCTCCCTGTGGTATAACCTCCCCAGAGTCACACAGGAGCGATGGGAGCAGGATTTCAGAGCCCACATCTCACATCCCAGGTGTGGGATGGCACCACGACAACTTGTGGGAAAGATGGGCGGTTTGGAGACACGGTTTTCTGAAGACTTTTAAATTTGAAGAGTCAGAGCTGGGGAGGATGGTGATTTGTGCTGATGGGGAGTCTGGCAAGGTGAGGCCTAGGGGAAGGTGATACTGGGGCAAAGTGATCCTTTCCGAAGGGAGAACCCAGATCTGGTGGTCAAAAACTTCCAGGTTTGTCACATTCATTGTTGGAAATGGGCAAAGCTGCCAAGTCTCTTGTTGGCTTGGTGGGTTTGTAATCTTGCAGTTTTTATTTCTACCTCCACCCCAAACAGCAAAAAAACCCCGAACCCTGTTGCTAAATAATTGCTCTGTTCTCACAGGTGAGCAGTGAAGCTCAATTAATTCTGCTTTGTGAAGCGCTTCTGATCCTCTGATGGAAACATGTAGGGGCAAAACACTATTATTTTGCAACTTTCAAAGGCTGATAAGAGCAGTGAAAACGGAAAAGCCTCACCACTGAGGGGGTTTACAGCCCTGCACTTTTTCCACTCGAGATCTTAGAAACTAGCTGATGGCTGCTGCTTTTCATTTAGAAGGGTTTTTCCCCCCCTTTTGAAAGAAACGCAATCACTACCAAGTATTCTGGAGGGACTTCATCTTTAAACAAATAATGTTTTTCTTCTTGGGTGTGCACTATTATTTTCTTAATTATTCCTGGATTTCTGCCTGTTCCACCAAGAGTTTTCTCAGATGGCAGAAACAATTGGTCCTTTTTTTATTACGCTAATAGCAAAAAGTATCCCTAATAAAAAGACTCTGTACATCCCATAAACTCAAACAGGACACATTTTGCCAACAATCACACCTCTTCATTGAGGCATCTTATATGCTGCTTTTTTTTTTTTTTTTTTTACTTTTTTCCCCCACATTACTATTGTTTACTACTCGGCCTCACTGGCTGGCTGCCTTTCAGTGCCAAAACGAAACGAATCGAGTAATTTATTTAGCACCAGAGCCCTCCCACTCACCCTTAGCGTGTATGTTGTATGTTGAGATCTCAGCAGATGTGGTGAGGAATGAATGGGCAAAGAGATTCACCCACACAGAATCACATCTACTTGTGGGTGGCCTCTAATTAATTTGGCTTTGAGGCTCTGCTGCAAGGTAGATGGGTTAGGAAGTCTGGCCAGGAGTCATCTGGTTGAATCATACCTATTCTATGGAGAACTTCATTGTGTAGCTGTGTCTGACTCCCACCCTTGTGAGAACTAATTAAAAATGAAAAAAAAAAAGCCCCACACTTATTGGAAGTCAAATATACATGTCAGCGTTTCGGATGAAATGGTATCTTGGGAGGCTCCTGCACATTTAATCAGCTGGTTGCGCCATGTATATCATGGCCTCAAAAGCTGCAGTGAGAACCACGAAAGGCACTGGCTTAACATCAGCAAAAGTGTTTGCCAAGCTTGGATTATGTCACTGCTTTATGATCTTGCTTTGTAAAGGGAGAATACTCTTGGGGAGAAAGGACTCGGCATGCCGGATCTACAGCGAGAGCGAGGAATGAATGCTGCTCACAGAGACCGGGGGAAGGGCGAGGGATTGTGTTTGCTGGGTATTTTTGCAGATGGATGCTGTATGGTCCCTGCCTCTGAGCAGAGATGCGCCCCATGGATCACTGGGGCAGAAAGCAGAAAGCCCAAAGTACCCAAGCGAAGCTGTTTGCTGCTTGCCCTCCCCCAGGCACACCTGCAGGCTCCTGCCCGGATCCTGTTCCTCATCTGTCCGCCGGCTCTCAGGGTGTTGCAGTTGCACTCCAGAGATGCAGTGAGGCTCTCTGGCTTTCCCTTGCCTTGGCACAGACACCCAGCCGGGCTGGGGCTTGTCAGACACTCAGAATGCGATACCCTTGCAGAGGTGGCAGCTGGTTAAAAAAAATAAACATCCTACACCGCATATATGAAAAGTGGCCTGCTGAAATCCTTCTGCTCTCTGTCACAGGGATGAGCTGTGGCCACTCCTTCTGTGCTGCAGGCTGATGGCAAAGGCAGGAAACTCTTAGAAGAGATCATTTCTGTTTGCCCATTGCCCAACCAAATGCCAGGTTTGCCTCTGCTGTCCACAAGTGGAAGGAGAATAAACCAAAAACTTGCAGGTTACATGCACTTTCAGGAGGGATGTTGGTGGGACAAGGTACATGGGAGGAGACAAATGGCTCAAGAGAAATACCTCTTCAAAAGCAGCCCCTGGGGTCTGGGAGCTGTGCTACCCAAGCTGCCCTTGCTTTCCTGTTGCAATGAGAGCCTTGTGCAGCCCCTGCTCCCCGCCCGGCTCACTGCCAGAGCATCCTGCCCAGCCTGGAAACTTTCCACTGCTACTGAGCTAATAAACTGCACTGCTTCTTGGAGGAGAGTCTGGCCAGTCCCTAACCATATCCTTACACTGGGGTTTGACATGGGAAAGGGGGTCCTTGTGTCTGCAGGGGCTGTGTGGGGCACAGGGAGTGTGGGTGGGCAGTCTGGGGTGCCTGGGATGGTGGCAAGGAGCAAGTGCAGGTGTGCATGGCCACAGCCATTTGTGTTTCCCAATGTGCAGAATGGGGGTTCCTGATGTGCAGAAGGGGAGTGGTGCCTTTTATTTATTGCATTACCCCCCCCCCCCAGCACAGGGCACTGCCCATCTTGAGCTCTGGCTTCTGTACCGACCCTTCCTCGAGTGTTTCGGTCCCTGTGACCAGACTGAATGGTGGGTTGGTGCTTGGTTTCTTTCTGGGTCTCCTTCATCTGCCCTTGTGCGTCAGCCCTGGCATTTCACACTTCTCCCAGCTCTGCACGTGGTGTGACAGTCCCAGCCTTGGCTTTCTGGGCACCCTCAGTGCTTGTATCCTGAGTCACTTGCCGCAGTGTGGAAAAAGGGTGTGGTGGCCGTGCCGATGCGTTTTTGGCAGCATCTTTTGCCTTCCCTTGGCTCAAAGTGTGCCCGTAGCGTAGCACTGTCTGGACAGGGATTTCATTACCCGCCATCCAGCCTGCCAGCACAACCTTGTCATTGCAATTTGTCACACGTGTTTGGGATGTGTTCAGTATCTCGCCGAGGGCCCGTTTGCCGGGCGGTTCATCCAATCACTCCGTGTCTGATGCGAGGAGTGGCCGGGCCGTGCTGGGCCAACACACAGCTGTGCCGTGGGGCTGTGCTGTGGCCTTCCGAGGCAGAGAGGTGTGAACCAGCAGCATGACATTCCCTACCATCGGTCTCCTATTTTTTTCACTAGAGGAGGGTTATTTGTGTAGAAAGTAACTATTTTTGTGGAAACGCTAATTTTAAATATTTTTTTCTTTTTTGTTTGGGGATGGAAACCTTCTGCAAAGGCACCAGCTCCCCACTCCTCCCCTCCTTGTCTTTGCAGTTATTTGCTGTATTTATTTACTGCAAAATTTGCTGTATTGCCTGACATTTTTCGGTTATCAAAATATTTTGATTATGTGCAGGGGAGGGGGCGGGTTGATAGCACAGACGACATCTCAATAGAAAACTGCCTGTAAAACATTCTAACTAAATTCAGGGCGGGGAAGAGTGAGATACTCCAGCCTGTCCCTGGCAAGCCTTTGGCATTGCTGCTGTGACCTGGCCTGTGCAGAGCCCAGGGCCAGCTCGACATTTCCCTGCACATATCCCTATATATTTCCAGCCCTTTCGTGAGCTCTCCCCATGAATCAACTAGACCAAGCACAGAACGGACGGCAGGCGAGAAGATGCTGCTGCAGAACCACGTCCCAAAATCACTGCAGAGGTTTTCTGGTGCAGTGTGAGAGGGGACAGAGGCAGGATACAAAAAGTAGAGCTTGAAAGGGTGGGAGGGGCATTGCATATCGAGGTTACTCCGAAAAGGACTGGAGCACTTTCCACTTTGTGCTTTCTCACTGTGAGAAGCAGAAGCATGGCTGTCCATAGGATAACCACCAGCATGTTGGCTGTGGAGATGTCTGCTGGCCTCGTCCTTGAGCAAATGCCATTGGCAGAAGATGTGCTGACCCGTGAGTGAGGAGCTGCCCGCATCCTGAAAGCAATGCTGCTCTCATGAGCTTGAAATAGCATTGAGAAATTATCTGTTATAGCAGCTCTTCAGCTTCTTCGTGCAAAAGTGTTAATGATTTTGAAGATCAATATTTATTGAAACAGCACATGGTGACTTTGTTTGCTTCTGTGATTTTTCTGTACCTAAACAAGCTCCTCTGACTTCCCCAAAGCCAGCAGGTTTAAAACTTTCTTCTGAGTTGTGTTACCAAACTTGCAATTTGTCATTGAGACAGTATTCTGTCAGAAGTGCAGTACTGTGGGCATGAACATATAAATATTGTGCTCTTCTGGCAAAGCAAAATGTCATGATAGGATAATGTGTTATTTAATACAGAGCCATAGATTAGACAGGGACATTTGCAATACAAACCAGTCCCAACATCAGACGGTTGCAAAAGTCCTTGTTATGCTGATACAGTAGGAAAACTGATATTTGGAGCTGAATATTTTATGTATTGTGCTCTGTGACCATCCCATGGACCTCTGATGTATGACAGATATCTTAAATTATCCCATCCAAGAGTCATTTAGTACAATTCAAGACAATAGCCCCAGGAGAAATCCCTTAGACATGTGAGGAGTCTGTGAAATGGTAGGTTAGTTGTTGTCTTCAGATGCCCTTGGCCCTCCTCCTAGGAAAGACAGTCTGGTTCGTGGCTTTTTACCTAGAGGATGTATTAATTCCTAAAGGGTAGCTCCTAGAATGGCCAAAAGAAAACCCAAGCAGTGAAGCTGTGCGTCTCTGAGAGCTTGCACCCAATAAACTAGCAAGGAAAGCAGGTTTCTCTGAGCTGCTGGTTACCCCATGGACTGTTCCCGGGCAGGTGCTCCCAGGAGATCCAACTCCATTTCCAAAGCAAACAGGCCCGTGTCCAGCCCAGGAGCACCAGGAGAGAGTCAGGGAGGCTCTTGAGCCTGCCCTCATGCTGGTACCCTTCTTTCACAGCTGAGTTTTAAGCCTCTCTCTGTGATTTTAGTGAGGAGCACCTTGCCCTTCGCTGTTTGTAGGCAGCTCGTTCCCATGCTGGGCATTGGACTGTGATCGCTGCCCTTCCAGCAGGTGCTTTCAGAATTAAGACTGGGCTTGTGGAGAACAGGATCAATGGTCCAAATACAGGACAGAGCCTGGCAGGCCAGCCCCAAGCACCCTATTGGCGTGTCCCTGGTTTCCTACCCTGGGAAGGAGTGGAAAGGCTTTGGAAAGTGTCATGCAGCACTGTGACTCTCCAGCCCATGATCACTTGCTTTGGTGGCTCCTTGACCCCCACCTGGGGAAAGTTTATCTTAAGGGGCTTTCAAGGCACCCAGATCCCATAGAGATCTTCATTGCTTTTGAAAATCTCCATCCATTTTCCTGAAGAGAATGTTTTCTAATAAGGCAGCTTTGAGCAGGGATAGCAGCTCTGTGCCAAGGCACCTGATCCCAGTTGCTCGCGCTGTGTTCCTGGGTAAAGAAGAAATCATGGCACTGGGTGCACAGGTTGGCCATGGGCCAGTTATCCTATTAGTAGAATTTTAACAGGAAGATGAGCATTGCTCGTGTGGATAGACATTAATTAGGTTTCTACATGGCCAGGACACAATATACCTTTACACAAGCTTTTAACCCTAAATTACTCAGGTTTTTCTTAATTACTCAATTACCATGAGTTGCACCTGCTGTACAGCAGAGTATTTTCCACTCTGGGCAGAGGGATGAAGAAGTGTTGCTCATACCCTGCTGTCAACACTGGCAGAACTCACAGGGAGGCACTTCGTTTGCATCTTCCCTTCTACTAAGAGCTTTCTATCTCATGGTGCCTCCAGCTAGCAGGGAGGCTTCAGGGGTGACTCTGGAATTTAAAGCCATGCAGGATCTGACTCTCTGTGTGAAACTGCAGGCTTGCACCAGGAGTTAATTCAGCAATGCATGGTGCAGAAGCAATGGCAAAACAGGCTTCAAATTGTATTTCTCATGTTGCCTTCGGTGCAAAGAGGTGTTGCACGAGTGGGAGGCCAAAACCTGCATGGACAGTGACTGCACCACACACTGCTTAGCAAATTCACTTATAACAGTGTCATTTGGGACAGAAGACCAGACACTTACCTGCCACATCTGGCCCAATTCCAGTGAAATCTAATAACAGCCTTATGCTTTTCACTGAAAATGCAAACTTCAGTAGGAAGGATGCAGCACAGCCCAGGGGAATGAAGTTAAAGTTCTGCCCTGCACCCAAGCCAGTGATGCCTTGCAACCCCCAGACACCAGGACCAGACACCACAGAAATCCCCTGCAGGGATGGCTGTGGGTGCTGGGAGAGGTGAGAGGGGAAAACGTGTGAGAAAGGGAAGCGGCAGCAAAACCAGTCTAGCCCAAAAGGCAGAATGCCAAAATGAGACCACCCAGAATGTTTAATTAGTACTTTTCCTAAATTAGTGCTTCTCTCTGCTTATCTTTTATTCATTTTTTGCCTTCATGAAATGTCAGGTCTAGTGGGTGTGATAACACGTAGCTCTTGTGGGGAACAGGAAAAGGGTGTGCTGGCAGCGAAGAGGCAGTGCCTCCAGACTGCCCTCAGCATGGGATGCAGGATCGGGCCCCAGGCCAGCCCCAAAGCCTGTCCTGTCAGGAATGGCTCTGCTTTTGAGTGGTGCTGGGGCAGGGAACCCGACCAGGTGTGGTGGGACAGAGCAGAGCTGCCTGCAGAGCAGAAGACTCATCCACCCTGTGAGCTGCACAGCTTAGGAAATGTGTACAGTTACATTTGCCCAACATTATTTATTTCAGTGGATGGTGAAAACAGCAAGAAATAATTAGTGTCTCTGAATGGAGGTGGCACAGAGAGTGTTCTCATGGATTAGTTCCTGTTGTGCACCTTGGCTGTAGCTCAGGAGAGCGGTGGGAGATCCATGGCTGCACGGGAGACATTGGTTTCCAGGGTTAGCTCAGTCTGGCTCAGCCCTTCCCAGCAAGTCCATCACCTGAACAGACACATGTATTACCTGGTTCTGAGTGTCCCAGCTTCATGGAAGCACAGCAAGGAAGCAGGACACAGGAAGCCAGAGAGAAGCAGGGCTGTGCAACCCATGGGGGGAAGCCAAGGAGGGAAGCAAGGTGACGTCTCTTTTGTTTTCCAGTCTGATATGTGATTTGGGAGAGCCAGTGATCAGATGGGCTATTGGAGCTGCTGCCTTTTAGCACTGTCTTTTGTACTGACTACATCTAATAAAGTATACTAATAAAAAGAATAATGATTTCTGAATCTTGCTTCTGGGAACAAAATCTACATTTCTGTACTCTTTATAGGAAAGAAATTCAATTTTGTTTGCAAGAAAGAGAAATTTCAGCCTCTTGGGGAAAATACCTAACTGTAAAGAGACAGAAGAAAAAGCCCAATTAGTTTCATGATGTCAGTAACTGACACCATGAATTGGGAAATCCATGAGTTTCACTGAAACCAGTCATGGTTTCCACCTCCCTCTCCCTCTTGAAACACTTGGTTCAGGCTCAGGGCTGGAGGAGTGCAGAGGTAGCTAAACGTTTCCACATCTGGTTTGGGGAAGATTTGGAAAAATAATTTTGTTGCAGAATTAATAACAGTAATAGAGTTTATTTGTGTCTCTCAGTATACGGCAATGTATAGTAGAGTTTCTCCTCGAGCACATTTGTGTAGGGCTGCCTTGCTTGGTGTTGCTGACTCACCTATTCCTTGGAGAGGAAAGTTTGCTGTCTCCCTGAGAGATAACAGGGCTATTCTCAACCATAGAAAAACTTCTGCTGTTTCATTTTAGCAGGCTCTGGTTGGGAAGGTTTCGCCATTTGAGCCCTGGTTCTTCTATGCTTTCACTTACTTTGCCTTTGTGGTTTCATGCACTGAAATGATACCAGCTGTCAATGATACCACAGAAAAGTTAATATGGGAGATAACTACATCTGTTTAATTGTTTATCTGGAACCACAAAAATGGTCCCAGAAAGCAGAGGGATCAGTTTTGAATGAGAAAGGATTTTGGCTAAAGAGCTGTGCAAAGTGAAAGGGTTGTGATGATGCTTCACCTGGAGAAAGTCCCATGGTGTGGGTCACCAGCTGTGCCTGTCCAGCCTGCTCTGGCTCTGCAGTGGTCAGTCAGATGTGGAGTTTCACCTCCTCACAGGCAAGGACCAACCTGCAAAATGCAGAAGCAGCTGGTTCCTTCTAACAGCACTGCTCACGGTCACAGGTGGGTGCCTGCACTGATGGGTGGCTGTCCCCTGCCAGAGCAGGACACCCAAGAGGGATGGTGGTTAGATGGGAATAGCCCTATGATGTGCAGAAACCAACTGTGAGCTCTGCACAAGAAGAAATGTCTGTGGGGCATCACCTTGCACTTGCAGCTGGTGTTGGCAGAAGTGGCAGCAGCTCCCCCCAGAAGGGCTTCAGCAGAGTGCCCTGTGGCAAGACAGGTACCTCGGGGCTGGGGAAAAGCAGCAGCTCATGGTGCTGTTCTCCCCCCCAGGGACCAGCTGCATCAGTGCAAGGCATTGATGCCTCCCGAAACTTCTGGACAGGTTTTGTTTTCTCCAGCAGTCACAGTTTACAAACTGGAGCCAGCACTCACCTCCTCTCTGCCGCCTCTGCCGTCCCCCCGGGAGGGCAATGGGCAGGGAGCCACTGCGCTCAGGAAGAGCCTTTGTTGCAGGGCTCAGCCATTAAATTCAGTGACTTTCAGAGAACCCCACACTTATTTTAAAGATTTATTGTTTGCTCTGGAAAGCAGCTCTGAAACATCGAGTCTGCACCCCCCCAAAAAAGCACTGTTGGGAGCTGCTGGGCTGCTCGTTGCTCCCAGGAAAGGCTGAACTTGGACCCTGTGTGGAGCTACCCAGATTTTGGGGTGCTAGGGGCAGAGGCTGGAGTGCAGCACATGTACAGCACAGCCTCCGTGGTCAATGATGCACAGTGGGTCACTGTGGCTTTCCGGGGTGCAGTGGCAGTGCTGGAGAGGAGGAGAAGGCTGTGTGAGCAGGATAACAGCATTCTTTTTTTGTTGTTTGATTTACATCCCCTTCCTTTTCCTCTGCCTTGGAGCTCCCCATTGTCTTGGACTACTCCTGGGGCAAGCAAGAGTTTTAGCTCTTTCACCGCCTTTGCTAAGCAACAGCTCTGGACAGAGACCCAAGAATATGAGGGGCACAACCGAACCATAGCAGAGAGTGGGGCAGCTGGACATCACTGCATGGACAGGGATGGGGACACAGGGCTCTGGGCTGGGAGGGTTGGCTGTGCAGCAGCCTCCCGTGCTGGGTCACCCTCCGAGATGTCTGGCTGAGAGGAGGCAGCCTGAGCCATAACCGGGGTTTTATGGGGCCTTGGAGAAGGTGTCTTGGCAGCTGCCATTTGTGCCGTGCAGAGAGCAGCTCCCCCACCTCCGTCCCCAGTTGGCAATAACTGCTAGAAAGCAGCCTTGAAACAACAACCAGCTTTCTAATAAAGCTGGCAAGTATTGCTGAGACAGAAAGCGCAGGAGAACCGCATGCAGTGCTGGAGCACAGCCTGCAAGCCAGACCTTGCACCACGATGTCCTGGCCTGATTTGGTGTGTCCTTGTCCCCTTCAGCAGGCCGGGGACTGGCAGCCACTGGGCTGAGCTGCAGCCTTCATTCTGTGTTGGTGTTCTCCACCCCTGCTGGTGGCACATTTGTGGCCAGCTGTACTTGTGCAGTGTAGGAGCAAGGCAGGTCACCTCTGCCCATGAGAATGTGTTTCACAGCTGATACCAACAGTGCAAGCTGTGGAGGTGTTGGTGCAAAAAGCTGCCCAGTGTGTTTGTACAAAATTGGGCTGACAAATCCACGGTGTCCTGTCTGTGCCCATGTGTGATTTAATTTCATAATGTTATCCCTGCAGTCCCAGTCTAGTCTGAGTCATCTTCATCATATCCATGTCTTGTAGTATCACTCCCGAGAGTATGTTTTCAAGTTTTTATTTTGGACAACGTGTTTTTTGCTGTTTCCCAGGATGTGTGGATCCTGTCTGGATCCCTGTTGGAGCAGTCCCAGCAGCATCCTCTGTCAGGCTGGCACTGGGACCTCTCCTTCACTGGAAGCTGGCTCGGAGACACGCTTTAGGATGCTGCTGGCCCTGGGGAGCGGGAGGGGTGGGACCTAAGGGTTTGGGGTTCCCAGCACCGCGGGGGCGGTGCGGGAGCGGTGCGGGAGCGGAGCTGGGCTGAGGACCACCAGAGGGAGCACAAGAGTGCAAAAATCCCACCGGGAAGCTGGGGGGACCAGAGGGCTCCGGCTGCACTGGTGTGCACTGGGAGAGATCTCGTCGCCCCCATCCCAGAGCCTCGGGGCTCCCCGGAAGGACCGATGGGGAAAGGTCCGAGTGTCGCAGGCAGCCTCCATCGCTCCGTCTCCCCATCAGCAGCCCCTGAGCCACATTATCCGGTGGGATAACGTGTTCCCTGCTCAGGACACAACCTGCGTGGGTGCTCTGCATCCCTCTGCGCGGTACGGCACGGCTGGAGCTCTGCAGTGACGTTGTGGCTGCTGAGGTCGCGTTTCAGTTCAGATATCTCCATTCCCTGAACCTGAGTCCTTCTCTTCACACTGCGGGAGTGAGCAAACCCCTCCCCAGGGCGGGGAGGCAAGGCAGTGGGTGCATGCTGCACCCCAAGGGGTTCAAGGCTGCCTGTCAAGCCCTTCAAAAAACCTTTTAGCACCTCTGAGCCCAACTTGCTTGTGAAGTTCACTGTGAAAAAGGCATCATGAGATGAGAAAGCCCAGGGGGTTACTTTTGTCAGAAAACCATATTTAAAAGAAAACACAACAGCCATCCTGTTGCAGCCAAAGGACCCTGTGATATCCCTGCTGAGGCTCAGCGCTGATGTTCTTGCTGCAATGCCTTTTCTGCCACAGGCGAAGATACCATGAGGCTCCAGTTAACGCCAGGGTATTCACATGGGGGATATCTGTTCACACATTTGGTATCCACAGCCTGCCTATCCTCATGGAATAAATCTCCAGCTGCATGTGCAATGTGGTGCCTGGGCTGGGACCTCCCTCAGCACCCTGTGAAGGGCAGTGGCAGCCAGGCAGGTCCCTGAACAGGCTCTACCCAGGCCAGGGGCTCACCAAGTAAAAAGACAAATAATTCCCATCACATCACTGCTGGTGGTGTGGTACCAAGGGCTGGTTTTGCTTGCTTGTTCAAGAAGAGGTGAATTCCACCCGGGAGGAATTCACTCCTCGCCTGTGCTAATATTAAAAACGTGCTGGATGGTTTAATTTTAGGCCCAGTTATCTTTCTCGCCACAGAGTTTCACACAATTGCGTGACAGGATGTCTGCAGAGGTCAGATGGGAATAATAGAGGTGTTAGTCACTCCAGAAAAGGAATTAAATCGCGCCAGGCAGTTTGCACCACTACTTCTGGTGCTGCCGTGGGGACAACCCCTGGGTCTTGTCTAGCAAAGCTTCAGCAGTTATTTAGGAAAGCATAGCCAGCATTTTTTTTTCATTTTCGGCTGCCTTTCACAGCAGGGCAGTGGGTCCATGTCGCCGCTGCTGTGGGGACTGTCCTGCTGGCGTCCAGGCGCCGAGGGAGGGTCATTGTCCCATTGTGCGGATGGGAAATGCAAGCACGAGGATGCAGAGCTCTGCTTGGAGGCTCTGAGCTGGAGTCTCTGGGGGCCTTGGCCCGAGTTTAACTACAAAACCATCTCTCACAGTCCTCCATGTGCCAAGCAAAGCATTTCAGAGCATCCCCCCTTTCTGCTCATGACCCTTTGTCAGCAGCTTCCCTGTGCAAGTGCTGCAGGGTGTCCCTCTGGAAACCCTGCCACTGTCTCCAGCTTAGGCAGCAGCATGGATAAACCTCAGTTACAAAAGCTTGAACCCCAGCCAACTTTCCCAGAGACCAGCCAGGCTCCAGCAGCATAGAGCCAGTTTCTGCTTGCTGGGGCACTGATGCCCCGCTCCAGACTGGTCCAGTGGCTGGTCCCTGGGCTGTGGGTGCAGGTGACATCATGCATGAGGTGCCCATGAAGTAGGAGTGACCCGAGGAGCCAAGGGCCTCCTTGGCTCAAGCTGCAGAGCAAAGCACACATCTGCCTGCACCACAGAGGAAAGGGACCAGGCTAACGCCAGCGGGAGGGAATGGCAGCTTTGGAAATGTGTGAGTCATGCTTGGGTCTGACACTCACGATAGAAAGGCTGAGATGTGCAGGCTCTGCTGGCTTCCTCAGAGGGCTCCGGGGCTCCGGTGGGTGCATCCTTATGGGACCTGGCCCCACCACCCCGGGGCATCCAGACACACAAGAGCAATTGTGGCTTTCTCACTGTTGGGCAATGAACGGGGCCCGAATATTGTTGTGGATTTAAATAGAAAATGCTTTCAGATTGAAATGACCTTGATTACAACTGGTTGTATAATTTGCTGTGAATGCGGTTCTCCACAAAGTTTGGCATTTTTGTTTTCATTGCATAATAATTAGTGATTATATTTTTTCCAGTATTTATTCTGTGCTGATCTTGATATGAGCCTGAAATGCCAGCAGTGCAATGACGAGCCAGTATCCATGCCAGCATCCATGCCAGTATCCATGCCAGCTGATTTGCTTTCTATAGGTGAGGAACATCAAGCAACCATGAATTGCTTCCCTCTCAGAAACATACAACTGATAGATGCTCATTTGGCTATTTTTAATTTGATTAAGGGCTCTGCAAGTCCCCCTTGGGGGGACAGATGCAAATGGGGAGATGTGTTTGTCAGGCCTGTGCATGCTGTGAACAAAAATTTTCTGTAAATATGTATTCCCACATAAACAAATTTATTCCCAATTTATTCCCCATTTTTTTCTGTGTTCTTTTCCATCGTTATGGGGTAATGGTTTTAGTAATGAAAATGAGGATGAATAGTCCCTGGTATCTACACTGACAATTTACAGAAGCAGAAGTTCTTGTCTTCCATGCAATTTCTGGCAGAAATATGTCAACAGAATTATTTAACAAAATAATAATAAATATCAGTGATCATTCATGGAAATGCGATTTAGATTCAATGTGTATTTTTACGTGTGATACGGATCTAAGGACACACATGGAATTGCATTGATTAAACTACAGAGGCAACGTTTAAGGCAGGGAAAAGCCTATATGAGCACCAGTAAGTCTTACTCTAAGCTAGAATACGTCCAATTTAAATTGTTTGGGAGGGGGTTTTAAGTAAGCCACAAGAAAAGTTTGCTTTAAACCACCACAATCATGTTTGTGCAGGAAGTTGCCTCAGTGTCTCTAAGCTGATGCAAATCTGCGTGCAGGCAAACCCTGCATGACACGTCCTCGTGGAGGATCACATTCCACACTCCCAGCACGCTGTACCTTGACTGCTGACTGCTGACAGGTCAGCACCAAGAGCTAGGGCAGAAGCTTGAAAAAATGGGAGATCATTAGATTTGTCTGTGGTGATCAATGAATTCAGGACAAAAAAGTTGCACTAAGTCATCAGCTGCAGGGAGTTAATCAACCTGGTATGTGCTGTTTGGTTCCTCCACTGGGGCTCACTGAATAATAGCATTCCTAGGGACTTTATAGCATTTATAAGAATTTTATGTTTTAGGTGAAATGTGATTATTTTGAAGGATAACTGTGAATTGCAGCCAATAACACCAATGACTTCAAATCCTCACTCTGACTGTCATCATGGTGAGTTGGCTGACACAAAGATGAGCATGTTGGTCACTGTGTGTGCTCAGGCTGTTGTAAAGGACCAACAAGGCTCTGGGACCTGCTGTTGCTCTGACCCCAGCAGTGCAAAGGGATGGCTCCAAGTATCCACAGGAATCGGGTGGGAGAGATGTTTCTGGAGCATCTCCAAGGGGGCATCTCCAAAGGGCTCTACTGGAAGGTGAGCTCATGCCTTCCCACCACAGACAGGTGCAAACACTGAGCTGGAAGGTGGATTGGCAGCAGCAGAGCCCCAGAAGTAGGGTCTGTCCCATGCAGGACTGGGAGACAAGACCCCTTTGGCTTCTCCAGCCAGGACCCAGGGGAGTCCAGCAAGCTCAGCTGTAAATGTTATTGTATATTTATAAACAAGAGCAGGCTGGAGGGATAACATGGCTCTGTTTACCCCAGTGGCATGTAAAAGTAAACACCCCAGATGAGTTGATCATTAACTTGCCTCCCCTGCTTTCGTGCCTTCTTATGTGAATAGGAACATTCCTCCTTCACTCCTTTACTCAGGCTGTTTTTGTTTGCTCTATCTCCACAGGGCTGATTTAATAGCCCTCCTTGAACTCAGAGAAGGCTATCATTTGCTTGCAGATCAAAACAATGCTGACTGCCTTATGACTGAAAACCCCCCAATTTCTGCTTTATGACTGAGATAAAAATCCTCCTCTCAGTTTCAGAAAACAGGCAGTGAAACTTTGTGTGGTTCAGGACAGTCCCAGAAAAACCAAGACTTTATTGATAGCTTGGGAGCAAGCCAATTTGATGCATTAATCTCAAGAAATAAATCACATAAATAAGAGATAAGCACATGTTTCCCCCCAAGCAAATAGAGGCCACTTGGCTGTGAAAGGCACGTCCTTCTCAAATAATGAGTGGGAGACTCTAATTCCAGGCTTGCAGTCAGTGTTTCTGTAGGGCCTTGCAGGCTGTGAGCAGAGGAGTAGCTGAGCATTATCAGGCATCTATTGAGAGGGTGTATGTCTGACACAGCTCACAGAGCCAGCAGAAAAGTCAGCACAGACTCTTTTCCCACCCACACACTTTCACAAGGAGTCAACGGCGCCACTACTGCACAGGTCTCGTAAAGGGTCAAGGATTTATTTTTCTTGAGTGAGAAACAAACTTCTTTTTCCATCAGCAATAATATTTTGTGACAGCGAGGCACCATCCCTAGGAAACAGTAGTCTCTGACCCAACAAATGCTGAAATTGCAGGCACACTACTGGATGAGGACCAAACGTGGTGGTGTGCAAAACCCCTCCTTTGCACTGGGTGAGATTTCCAAGGCAGATGCTGGAAAGGTGAAAAACACCTGAATTGCTGCCTGTGAAATCTAAATCTACCTCCTTCGTGTTTTGTTGCATGAGCCTTGGTAATGAGGGCTTTGCAGGCAGCTTCAGGGATGCTGGTTGGGGTGTCAGGCGGGAGAGACCGATGGGGCTGGTCCAACACCAGGCACTGGCAGGGCAGAAGGGAAATTAGGCAAACAGTCTGTGTTACTCTGTATCCACCTTGATCTTTATTTTCCTTTTGGACAGTGAAAAGCCAGGGAATTCTGTATGGAAAAGCCATATGAATGAGGTCTGGTGCAGACTTCAGCTGCAAGCCTGAGCGCTGTAACTTTATGTAAGCAACTGTAGCAGCAAGCTCTGGTTAATCTGGAGTTTGGTTTTTGTGCCTCTGGAAAGTGCTTCATGAAAACCCAAAGGAGCCAAGTGAAATCAGGATAAGTTGTAGATGCTCCTGAACAAGTACCCACATCCTTGGTAGACTGACTCTGCTAAAACTAAGTGCCCTGAGATGAGCTCCTCTCATTAGCTCTTTCTTAAACTTGTCTTTCCTTTATTTTCTTGCCCCTGCAGCAACTGCAGAGCTGGGCAGCACTGCAGCCCCCTGGGGCCACCCCTCTCCAGTTCCCTCCTGGACAATCTCATCTCTGCAGTGTCCCTGAGGTGGCCCAGGCTGCGTTCCTTGGCCCCGGCATTTTGCCTCTCCATCCCCAGAGCCCTGTCACAGCCTCTCGTTTATTCTGGACCATACTGGCAGCTGGGTTGATTCTGGCAAAGCTACCAAACCACATTTCATGAAGATTGATCACAGAAGCCATTGTTGTCCTGTGGAGAGCTATTTATTTGCTGGTTAATCCCCAGGGTGTCTCTGGAGGGAGAGGGGGAAAGTGGACAATAACGGGAGTG
The DNA here is from genome assembly GCF_003984885.1 of Neopelma chrysocephalum. Classification (NCBI taxonomy): domain Eukaryota; kingdom Metazoa; phylum Chordata; class Aves; order Passeriformes; family Pipridae; genus Neopelma; species Neopelma chrysocephalum. The sequence continues at coordinate 3,752,927 of NW_020897734.1, forward strand.
AGGGGTCCCTGCTTGGCGCAGCTTTCTCAGGGCTGCGAAACCCCAGCTAACCACAGCATGCTATTTTTAGTGCAACATTTCAGCTGGGTTGCTGTTCCCTCCACTCAGAGCCCAAATGTTCTCTCAGGCGCTGACCATTGTGAGTGGCCTGAGGTGGGAGGGTGGCTTTTCTCTGCAGCCGTAAGGGTGTGAGATCAGGGCAGGTGACAGATCCAACATCCTTACCTGCAAAGGGCTCTTCAGGGCATCCTCTGCTGGGGTGTGGGCTGGTAACTCAAGGCACAGGACAGGCATCTGCTGCCCTTCTTTCTCTGCTCAGGCTCTGTTAAGCTCCCAGTACTGTGTGCAACTCTGGAGCTGCAAGTCCCTTGTACTGGCCCTGCAGGTCTGGCCAGGCATGGGGAGCAGGCAGGGATGTGCAGGGATGCCAGAGGTCTATGAATGACATGGGGGTTGGCTGCTCTCAGATGCATCTCTCCCTGTTTGTCACACCTGCCTTGTGGCAGCTGAGCCGTTGCAAAGGGTATATAGGAAAAAACAAGGTCTAAAAAACAATGTACCATCGATCTGCATCAACTCTTTTCAAGGTCTTCCCCCACCTGCAGGCGGGGAAGTGCAGGAAAATGCTTTGACCTCATGCTCAGCAGAGCAGCCCTGATTCCAAAGCAGCAATGTGTTCACCTCCCAACCAGCCCAGGCTCCCCTGCCCTCCTCAGGGCCTTTCCCCATTGGCTGGAGCCACCTCCTTGGGACAATGTCACTCCTGCTCATGGGGTCCCAGTGTGCAGGGACAGGAATTATTGGACTGCTGACCCTGGGACACAATTGTGTCCTCCAGGAGAAGCAGAAGAAGATATAAATACTGTGTTTTAATGAATGTCAGTGGAGACAGAGGGAATCACCATAGCAAATGGAGTCTCCTTTGGGGGTAGATATGGATTTCTGAGCTGAGCTGTGTTGTTTTCTCATGCTGAGTGCTTACCAAGATGTTTGGGAAGTGCTTTGTGCCAGTGAGTTCTGCTGTGTGTGCGTGTGTGCCTGGCTGGGCACAGGGCAGCTGTTCCTGCGCCTGGACTGGGAATGTTTTAAACAGGAGACTGAAGAGTAGCCAGTAATGAATACCACAGTCCAATCTGAGCTTTTTAGATGAGTAATCATTGGTGTTGAAATACATGAGACTCTGTGAGTCTGGACTCTGAGAGCTTTCACCAGGACCTGGTGGGTGTTCAAATACAAACAATGAACAACCACGGGAGTGGAGGGGGGCAGCGCTGGCTGTGCTCTGTCACCGAGCAAGGGGACAGGGACTCCTCAGGTCTCTCGGGGATGCTGTGGCTACTGCGTATCCGGCTCACATAAAAGACATTTTGTGCCCAGGCCCACTCCCTGATTCCTGGTTCCATCTCCCTGTACCTGCCCTTCTGCTGCTGGTGGGCTGCAAACAGGGGTGTGCTGGCTCCGAGGGGCTCCTGGCTGCACACAACTGCCCAGTCTGTGTCAAAGTGCCGTGCCTAAGACTTGACCAGAGCTTTTTCCATGGAGAAATTGCTCTGGAAGCCGTTGGACGTGGCAAGATGGTTCATGTTACCTTCAACAACCTTTGGAAAGTGTCTATAGCCAGCCAAGTCTTGAGCTGCCAGCTCCGGCCAGAAAAGTGGGTTTAGCAAAACAGAGGCAGATGGCCGGGGTTTAACTCGGGCTCTTTTTCATTATCTCTGTCACGACACAGCATCTCTGCTGCCTTTGCTGCAACCAGATGGTTGGATTCCCTCTCACCCCTGGCTTGGTGGCACCCTATGGCCTGTCTGGGGTCTGTGGGCAGTGCCCACACATTCCCTGCCAGGACTGGTATCAGTCTCTGTGTGCAGAGCCATACTGGGAGTAATGGTGCAGGGGCTGAGAGAGGAAGGGAGGACAGGGGGTCTGATCTGCAGGGTAAGAGCCCTGTCTGAGAGCCACATCCCACAGAGATGGGGAAGGAGGTGGGCTGAGCAGGGAGGGATGCAGGGAGGTGATTGGGTTGGTGGGGATGAGGACACCTCAGTCCAGGGCCCAGCACCCGTGAAACAATCACAGTAGCAAATCTGCCATTCCCCAGACCCTTGGCATTGGCACTGACTACATGGATTCATGGAAGAACTTTGCTGCCAGATTGCAAAGGGACCGTCCCACTCCTTGGGAAACACAGGCTGGTGTGTGTGTTTAGGGCAGGCAGCTGAGCCTCATACAGCATCCCCTGTGCCCAGTCCCACACTCTGCAGGGGATAACTGCACTGGGCATCTTGCTGTCCTGCAGACTGGGGAGTTGCAGCCCCTGGAGCTGCCCACCCCTCAGCCACGCCCGGCTGAGTCTGCACATTCCTCACCCCATGTCTTGGTCTTTGCCCAGGAAGAAGTCTGCATGGGAGGAGGTGTGTCACTTGTTCTTCAAGCATCATCGCTACCCCAGGCCAACGTCCCCTCAGTCACACCTGGAGTCAGTCAAAGCTGATGTCTAATCCAAATAATTGCTAGATAAAAATGAGAGGGATGTATCAGTAACAACATGAGAGATTCATTCCATGCAGGGGTGGAGAGAAAATACATGCCAGGCGATGTCTGGTTTCCATCAGCAATTTAAATGGCTCTCTGGATGTGAGAGAAAATGTCCCCTTACAGGGGAGCACTGCACTGCACTTGCAGGACTTCTTCCTCTTCCAAGCCCAGCTGCTGCGGAATTTCAGGCAGAAAAATTGTCCCGGGTCAGGAGTCACCAGCACTGGGTTTTTAAATAGTTTGGCTATTTTAAATGCTGACAGTGTTTGTTTGTTCAGCCACAAGCTTTGCACAGCCTGCCCCTCCAAATCCACCTGAAGAAGGGCAGCTGGCTGCTGGCACAGGCGCTGCTGCGGTGGCACCTGGTGTGACACATCTGCCTGGGGACTCGGGGATGTCCCCACCCACCACCACGAGCAGCATCACGGCAAGTCCTTGGCCAGAGCTTCACCAAGTGCTGGCAGCCCTGTAGGAGCCTTGTGCCCCTGTTTAGGTGGCCGTGAGTGACACCTGGCCGTGGGTGTTCCTTGCCAGTGTCGGAGCTGCTGTTTTGTGCTGGTCGCTGTTCCTGTAGGTGCCTGTGCCGGGCGATTTCAGCTTCGCCAGCAAACTTTTTGTTGAAACATCAGCTGTACTAAATTTGTACAAAGCATTTCTCATGCTGTCCAGATGCCACTGCCTCTAAAAATAGTCCAGCCTAGTCTGTTTTCCCAGCTTCTTGCCTTTTATCAGTAATAGTTTTAATAGTCTTTGCAATATTTGAGTCATTTGTCCATGTCAGGCCAGCAACTACTGGGAATGAGAGCCCTTCCCGTTGTCCTATACTCCATTTCATGACCTGCACAAAAAAGGCCATGAAGAAGTTTTTGCACTGGAAAACAGAAGTTTTTGGTGCACACTTAACGAGAGCTGGGCAGTTCTGTGTCAAATCCAGGCTGTCCCTGCAGAGCTCCCCAGCACACAAAAGCTGCTGTGGGCCCTTCCCTTGGCACTGGTGCAGCATCTGGAGGGGGAGCAGGATGCTCCTGAGGGTCCCCAATATGGTGGGTTGTTGTGCAATGTGGCCAAGAGATAGACAGCCATAGGATGGGTTGGGATAGGGTGGGATGAGATGAGATGACACGACATGAAATGGAGTGGGATAGTGTGGGATGCTGTGTGATGGGATGGAATGGGATGAGTTGAATTGGGCCAGGATAGGTTGGGATGGGATGGAGTGGGTTGGAGTGGGGATGAGGATGGGGTAGGAGTAGGCACAGTGGGGTGCCAGCCCAGCATCCAGGGACAGTTCCCTCCTGCTGCCAGGTTGCTGGGAAAAGCTGAGGCACACACTTGTGTCTTGGTTTCCCCATCTCTCAGTGGGTATCACTGTGCTGTTTGAGAGCCTGGCAGCTTTGTGGCTGGAGTTCACTGCATCAGCAGTGCTGTTACGAGTGCCAGACACAGATGCTATCTGTGACACTATCATGCCTGCTATTATTTTATTACATGTAAAATTTATGCCATTTCTGAAGCATTTCTGCAAACACAGCTCTTAAGGATCTTGTAATCATCTAAGTATCCAGCGATATATCCAGTTCTTGTGGCTTTTCCTGTTTATTTTTCCTCCCCCTGGACTTTTTGCTCAGCAGACAGGCTGGATTTTTTTCTTTTGGCCCTGTTTGCCTGGAAAGAACATCCCATGAGGTACAGCACTGGCAGAGCCAGTGCAGGACTATGTTGAAGTCCCTGGAGTGGTCACAGGGATGCCTGGGCGATGAGGAGGAGATGCATGTGCTGGCAGCCCTGCTCTTGCTGGTGGCAGAAACAGAAGCTTGAATTTCCTCAGCAGCAGCTCCATGGGACCTACAGCATCACTTCTGTCCACTGGGGCAGGAGGGCAAGGTGGAAGCCCCCCTCCAGGCTATCCTTTCCCAGGGCTACTTTGTGCTTTGAGGTCTCAGTGTGCCCAGCAGCCCTCACAGCAGCTGGGGTGAAATGATCCCAAGAAAATCCAGGCAGTTCGCTGGGAAAATCCCAGGGAGTTTGGTTTACTCACAGAACACGTTTGCGTAACAACACAATGGGGGAGCCTTGTTTTTGGTACAATGTTTTGTTCCCTGGCTTGGGTAGTCACTGGCACAGCCACTCCAGGGTTGCATCTCAGCTGCCCACTCTCTCATCCTGCAGCCCCTGGCAAAGAGGGCAGCCTGGAGGGCTGGGAGTGCAGACCCTGTCAGGGCCAGTTCTGCTGCTTTCAGGGCTCCTCAATGGGCTGTAAAACCTTGTGAGCAGAAGTAATTGGCATTCAAGGTATGGCACATGTTACCAAGCCAGCTTTTGGCTTTTGGGGATGACTGAACAGATCATTGAAAGACACCAAATGGTTCTTCAACTGTAAACCTGGGGAACTGGTGGAAAAGAGTGGGAAATAGTGCTCAGTGGATGGATGGGCCTCTGTTGGGATCTGCTGTGCAGGATATCTGAAATGCTCCACCTGGCAGCACCGTCCACACCTGGCTGAGCTGTTTGCTTGACTCAGGTTTGGAGGTTTTGGTGCAGAGAAGAGCTTTGCAGTGCCGCAGTGTCACCCTGGCAGGCAATGTCCCATGGTGGCTGCTGAGTGAGCATCCCCCTCCAGGTCACCTCCCTGCCTCCACTGCAACCATTCCGGGACAAGCCTTATTCCCAGAGATGCTGATGGAACCGATGGGCTAATTGCAAAGACAGTGACTAACAAGCACTTCTGGCTGCAACAACCACCTCGGGCCTGACCCTCGCTGGCACTGCTCCTCTAGGGTTGGCCAGCTCCTTCTGGCCAGGGGCTGGTCCTGCTGCCCAGGGGCTGGAGTGTGGCTGGGTGACCCGGGGCTCACAGGCAGCCCTGGCACAGGTGGCTCAGCCCCTGGCAGATTCTACACAAATTATTTCTTACAGTTCCCAGTGGGGCAGGGGAGCCAGCAGACACCCCTTCACCTCTGGCTCAGCCATCCTGCTTTGGTTACTGCTGGCGTGAAATAGCTGCTCCCTGTGAGATGGCAGCGAGGGCTCTCTCTGCTCCTGTTGAACGGGGGGCAGTCCCCAGGCACGGGCTAAATCAGCAGCTGCTGGGACCCTCCTCCACAGTGTCCCAGGAGGGCAATGTGTGCCTTGAAGAATTAGTGCAAGGAGACCGCAGGGGCAGAGGCTTTCTTGCAACACAACCAGCATCAGCCAGTGTGTCCCTGGGTTGGATTCACTTTTCAAAGTATGATGGACCCGGAGAGGCAGTTAGGGAGGGAAAACAGCCCTCCTCCGAATGCCGTGCATCCCTGCGGCTTTGCAGCTGCACTGGGCTCGTACCTGAGACCCTCAGGCAGCAAAGTTCTGCCCCTTCGGGGCCGGCAAACATCACCCCGCACCCAAGTGTCTGCTTAGGCAGCGGGACCAGCAGCGGGATGTGCTGGCTGTGCCCAGGAAGGCCCTCGGGGCTCAGCCGGGGAACACAGTCCTGTTTGCCCACCCGCGTCCCCTCTGCGGGAGCTGCTCCCTTACCCTGCCCTTTATTCTGCTTCTTCCCAGCGGCTGCTGGGAGGCCGCGGAACAAACAAACGCGGGAACAATGCTTTCCAGGAACCGCGCGTTTCCTCCGAGAGCCCCGGGGTCAGGGCTGCGAGCGTCGCACAAACACCCTGTGCTGGCCGTGGAGCAGCTGGAGCGGGGAGCATCCCGCCCAGCCACCCTGCTGCTGGCTTTGGTGAAAATATAGCAAAAAAAAAAAAAGGGTTTGCGACTTATCCCCCATCCCCTCAAAACAGTGTTTGAATTCCCAGTGCGGGACCTGAACACTTGAGCTTTTGCACGCTGGTGTTTCAGGGAAGGCTCGGGAAGCGCTGATGGACTTCAGGACTTACAGACTGGAGGGGAACACGCTTGATGAGAGGCTTGTTCCCATAGCTGCTCCAAAAAAATCCGTGCCAGGGTGCACTTGTGGAATGGGGTGCATATAAATTATCCAGAAATAAGCTTAACATCGGTGAGCAGGTGGAACAGGGCAGGGTTCAGGAAATTATGCAAAGAGAGTAGACAAAGAGCCGGCTGCGATTGCTCTTTGTGTCACAGAGCCAGGCTCACTTTGTGCAGTCACAACGAGTTAGTGTGGGGCACAAAGGCGGCAATTTTGGATGTGATTAAACTCTCTGACAGCATTCATATGTTAAATGATTATGTGCTACTATCTTCTGCTACAGTATGCATGTCACAGGGGAATCACAAATGAATCTGTTGGGGCCAGAGAGCAGTGTCACGGGAGATACAATTAATAAGCCAAACAAGAGGGGGGAAAAAAGCGAATTTGTTGTGGATTTTACTCTGTGACCAGGCACATCAAGTCAGGAAGAAACGAGTAACATGGACCAACACAGATGCACGTTCTGGCATTTGAAAGTCTAATCCAGATGCAAATATTTTAGGCAGGATCCTGTCTCTGACCCTCAAATCTTCAGACACCCAAGAGCTGCGTGGCATCCCCCGCGACAGCCAATGCCCGTGGAGGCAGGTCAGCACTGCTCAAAGGCATTCCCAGCATAAGGATTATTTTGCCTTTATGCTTGCCGCCCATTCAGTCTTTTGTGAGATGCCACGAGGAATCGAGTGACATTTGAAGCAGGAACGAGGATTAGAAACTCCCGGTGTCAGCTGCACAATGCCCGGCAGCGGAGCCGCGGGGAGACAGAGACGATGCACACCCGGCATCACCTTCGCCGCAGGAGGGGAGCACAGGGACCCTGCACCCCACGTGTGCTGCCTTCAACCCCTGCCTTCCCCCACAAGTGAAAAGATGGCTTTGAAACACGTGGCTTCCCAGCAAAGCTGCATGGATTTGCTTAGTCAGCAGCCCCAGCCCACTGGAGAGGGACAAAAGCCCCTTTTGCTAGCGATGTCTCCTGGCTGGGTCTCTGCTCCACACAGGGCTGCGTAGCTGTGGACATGTGTTCTGGGTCACACCAAGACCACATGAGCACCACAGAAAGGTGATGTCAAATAGAGATGCCACAGAGATACCAAAAATCCTAGTGCTGCTGACAAAGAAAATATCTGTAGTGATTCCTTATGTCTCTCACTCTTCGGGGGAAAAAATGTGGCTGGTCCCTGCTCACCTCAAGCTGCCTCGCAGATGGTGAGGGTGATAAGCAAGGTGACATGTTTCTCTGCTGTGACCCCATCCAAGTGCAGACAGACCTTCTCCCAGGCTTCAAGCAGAGCATCTTGCCTTCACTCTGGATCAAAATTACCATAGGAAATGCAGAATAAAAGGAGTTAGACAGAGAACGGGTTGCAAAAGCTGCCTCTATGCAAACAGTGTAGCAAAAAATAAAATATCTACAAGAGACAGAAGCAACTGGTGCTTGGTGGCCCTGCTGGGTCACCAAGCTGGTTCTGTCCCCCAAAAGCCATCAGCAATAGCCGTGTTGTCTCTGCTGGGTCAGTGAGATGGGCAAGTGAAGTGTCCATCACAAGCATTTGTGCCCGTCACAGTGAGCTCCAGGACAACAGAGCAGAATCATGTTTGCTCTGTTTTCCTAGGGCCACCAGTGAGCCCAGGCAGTCAAAACAGCCCTAGTGTTACCTGTGACAAGCCCATCCTCACTCCCTGACTGCTGCAGCCAGACACCAGGTGTGGAAACTGCCCCAACCAGCTTTTATTTCCAAGAGCACCTGCTGGGGAGCAGTTCCTGGGCTTGTATGCAGGCTCCATCTCTGGGTTGTCCCCAAGTCACCCCTGTGTCACTCCCTCCTTGCTGGCATCTCTGGCTCCACTGTCCCCATCTCGCTTGGCTGCTGCATGTGGCGGCTTGGTGCCAGGGGTGGGATAAAACACAGCACAGAGGAACCGAGCCAGCCAGAAAAGGCAATCCTGCCTGCAGCAGTAAGGAATTAATCAAGATCTGGGCTGATAAAGCAACTGGCAGTGCCGCTGGGGAGGGGGTGACCCTCGTTTTGGGGAGGCGATGACAGGCAGCAGGAGGCAAGCGGACGGGCAATGGGCTGCAGAGCCTCGGGTGTCCCCTCCCTGCCATGGCCCTTCCTGGCTGCCAGCGACACATTTCCATGTCCATAGTGTGTGTCTCAGGCTGGGCTCACACAGCACTCCCCAGCTGCACCACAGGTCTGGGATCACGTGAAACAACTATCCCTCTGCAGGCTTGGGATACCCAAATCCCTGGTGTGCAGGTACAATGTAGGTTGTGGGACCTGCGGAGGAATTGCCCCAGCTCCCAGGACCCTGGAGCACAGGACACCCTGGGAGCTCATCCCCACTGGAAATTAATTCACTGATCTTGTTATGCAGATTGGCAGCTGCCAGGTTTGAGTTGTTTACAGTGGGTTTCACCCAGGGCTTGGGTGAAAGTCTGTGTCCAGATCCGAAGCAAGATGTGCAGCAAGGGGTCCTGCAAAGTCACCTGTCACCAGCCCTGCCCCACCACAGAGAATCACAGAATGGTTTAGGCTGGAAAAGCCCTCTAAGATCATCCAGTCCAACCATTAACCCAGCACTGCTGTGTTCACTGCTAAACCATATCCCTTAGTGCCACATCCACATGCCTTTTGAATGTTCAGGACAACACTCCCCCCCCCAGATCTTTTCATTCCCACTCTGCCATTGCCAACTGTCTTCTCGCAAAGTGTTTCCCCCTCCCTCCAAAAGAACAAAACAGAAATCAAGAGTGCATAAAGATTTTTATCTGGAGCCAGAGGGCCCTGGGAGCGTGGCCGCCCGCCTGGCGGCAGGGAGGGCTGACTCCATGGGGAGGGCTGGCTCCATGGGAAGGGCTGTCTCCGTGGGGAGGGCTGGCTCCATGGGATCCCCGGCTCCACAGGGGGCCCCGTCCGGCCGCCTGCCTCGGCACAGGACTCAGGATGCACCAGATTGCAGTGAAAGGTTTTATTGCCCAGTCAGCTAGCCTGTATCAGTCAGCTATTTGGCTGAAGGGGAGGCGTCCATTCAAAGCCAGTTTACAGCAGAGGCTTTATTTTTATTTTAAAAGCATCTGGAAATTAAAAATCCCCTTTGGCACTCGTCCACTTTGGAGAGAAAGCCAGGCCTGTCGTCTGGCCAAGCAGCCCTGCTCTAACTGAGCTGGGTGGATCCAGTGCTGGGACATTTTCCTAACTCAAGCAGAAGCGGGATGCTGGCTTTCTTCCAGCTGCTCCATGAACTTCCCACGCCAAGCACCAGTTTGTGACAAAGCATGGATGTCATTTAGAGCCATTCAGGATGTGCTGTGTCCAGCCCTGTGCTCTTCCCCAACCCAGGGACATTTGTGAGATGGTGCTTTGGCCAGGGCAAGGAGTGACAGGACAGCCGGTACATGTAGAGTTTCCTCAGGTGAAGGGTAACAATGCAAAATGTGGGTTGCTTATTTCCATTTTGGGATGGGCTGCAGGTCTGACAGGTGACACTACTCAGGACTGGCTGAACCTGGTGGCACAGGCATGATGAGTTTATAGCAGAGCCCTGGGAAGTTCTCCATGAAGAGTGTTTTGCCCCCGAATCCTCAACACATCATTGAATGTTTTCCTCAGCAGGCTGGTAAACCCCAGCTGGGTCATCCCTTGGGTCAAGGTGTGTTTTGGAGAGAGGGAAAAAAAAGAGAAGTAAATACATGCTTGAATGCTGTTATAGTTGCACAGACCTGTTTTTCATCCCACAGGAAAAGGCAGTGGAAATCTCCAGCCTGCTCTGGCAGCTGGCTGCCCAGCCCCGTGTGTCCCTTCAGCATGGCTCTGCAGCAGGAAGGCACGTTGCTCTGGAACAAGGCAGAAAGCAGAGCAATGACGAGGATTTATCTGCCCTGTGCTACAGAAGGAAAAGTGAGAAGCCCCTGTCCAACAGCTTGAGATTGGCACTGTGGAGATTGAGCCTGCTGAGTGCATCAGCTGCAACACAGGACAGTGTCTTTTGTCCAAAAGGTGGGTGAAGTGAACGAAAGTGTGTTCAGCTGGAGTTGAGGATCTCCAGATGCAGTTTTTGCCTACATCCTGCTTCCTGCCCTTTGGGGTGGGAACAGTGGTGTGTTACTTGCCTAATCTGGGCCTGGAAGGAATGAGGATTATTGCTTGTGGGTGTCTTTTCTGTCAGGAGAGGAAGGGAATACCCGTCAGGCTGGGAAAGGGGATCAAACAGCCATGGAACCATCAGCTCTCAGCCTATCCTTCCCAACCTGCCCTGTCTCACCAGCTCCTGCTTCCAGTCCCCACCTCTGCTCTAGCATGCCAGGAGCTGCTGTGCATGGGCTTCCTCTTCTCTGTCCCCAAGTCCTGCTACTCCTTGCCAGGAAAGACCGATTTCACCACTGGCACAGGCTGGTGAGAGACCAGCACGAGGACACACAAGCAGAGACTCTTCCCTAATCTTAGCTAAGCCCTTGCAAAGCCCCAATGCACAGAGACAAACTAGACTTCTTCAGAGTCTCATAAAACTGAAACAACTGTGGTCAGACCCTTATGGCAATGGCAACACGCCCTCTTTAGCACAAAGCCTATCTTCCCCCATTGGGTTTCTGTCCCTGCTTCAAAATATGGAAGCATTAGATCTTTCCAAAGAAAGGATTTCCTGAATTATTCTAATGCTGAAAAAATAATGCATTTTTCTCTGCCCTGGCTCTCACAGGCAGTTGAAGCACTTGGCTGAAATTAAAAAAAAAAAAAAGAAAAAGCCAGAGTCATGACATAGGAACAGGATCTTGTACTTAGAAGGGACACGAACCTCCAGAGCAGGCTGTGCTACCAACTCTGCCTCTAATAATAGCTGCCAACTTTGTGAACATTGTACATTGTTTAGAGAATCTAATCAAGTTATATACTCCTTTTGAAGTCAGACAACTTTGATTTAACAGTGGCTTCAGAGCTTTGAAAAACATGATCTTTTCTAGTTTGTCTTCCATGATGGTTCCTTACCTGTCTCCCACTGTTGAATAAATCATTACAAACACAAACCAGATGCCTAATGCTAACAATAACTTTTGAAAGCCCTGCTTCCCCCAAGATGTATGGGCAATGACTAACACACTTTTAGCCTCCAGACTTAATTTAAAGCACTCTGGAATTGTGCACTGGTGAGATGAAAGCTGCCCAAGACAATAACTTTTACATTAGAAATAATCTCTGTCTTTAGCAGCAACAAAGTCAAGGTTATTCTCCTTCAGCCTCGGTGTCTCAGCCTGCCGTGGGTGCTCTGTGAGCCTGAAGGCTTTGGAAAAGGCAGACCAACTTAAAGAAAATAAGGTGTCAGTGCTTGAATGTGTGGTAGCAGCAGCTTATGCTGCTTGCAGGGAGCGTGCAGCACAAGCACAGCTCCTCACAGCAAAGCCAGCGTTGCTTTCAGCTGAGATGTGACAAGGGGCAGTTCTGTGTCTCCAGACACGAGGGCTCCTTCCAGCACAACAGCAAACACTGGAGTTGCCCTCAGCCTCTGTGCCGCCAGCTGAGCTACAGCGCTTTGAAACCTGGGACTCACCTTGCCTGAAGACAGATCATGGATGTGCAGAGCACTTCAGGGGGATGTGCTGGTGGAATATGAGTGTTTCTGACCCAGAGACCTCAGCCTGTGGAAAGCCTGTAGCTAACAGCTGCTCCAGAGCTGCTCTGTAGGGAATATATTGCTTAACAGAGGAACACACTTAAATGCATTGCTAGTACAGCTAAATTAGTGTCTGGAGATTGAGTCCTGGCAAAGAAGCAAAGTTTTGAAAGCTTCCTTCAGTATTCTTTCACTTTCCTATATCTGCACACACTGAGCCCATTTGGGTTAATCTTGCTATTTTATTTTCACAATTTTGTCATCTCTTTTCTACGAGGTTTGCCATCTTTTTTGGTTTAGTTATTTGAAGCAATAACCAAAAGGCAGGTAGAAGAAGGAAGGATGGGAGGAAATCTTTGGACCTGCCAAAGTTAAGGAAATTAATATTAAACTCTTCAATGCAGACATGCTTTGCCATGGTGACGTGCCGGCACAGTGTGGCACAGCAGGAAGCTCAGCGAGAATTTCCTGAGACAGAGTGAACTAAAAAGAACCATTACTAAAAATACACCAACAAGTAGGCTCATGGGGAGCTCGGGGGGATTATTTCTGCTCCCTGAACTTCATGGCAGCACCTCTGTTGTGTTGGAAGACCTTTAGTGGCAGTCTCCCAAGCAACCTGGTCCCACTGAAACCAAATGCTGTGTTTGAAGTCATGGCAAAGACACCATGGGAAAAATAAAAGCATCCCAAGACAACCAGGGGGAGATTTTCCAGAAGGTCACCATTTGCATGAAATTTGTGTTACCTTTGCATCGTAATTTAGCTTCTCCTAATTTCCAGTTGCTTGGTGAACCTTCAGCCCCAGACTGGCTTTTTTCATCCTGATTTTCAAATGAAACCTCACCAAACTATCTGATATGGGGATCGAGGTAAAGCAAAGAGTGGCTTGAGGGGAGTTAAGACTCCAGATCCAACATCTCCCAGGAAACTTTTGCCACCTGCCTCACCTTTCTGCTCTTGTACAACAACAGGAGGGCTCCTTGCCAAACCAGATCCCTCCAGCTATCCAGCCACGCTTGCAGCAGTACCAAATCCATCTCCAGAGGAGGTTACTAGGGTGTTAGAATATTAAATACCATGATTTATGTATTTTAAATCATGTTTTTGATCATGTTGAATACTAAGCAAACCCTGAAAATCATCTTTTACATAAAATGTTAATTCTATATGATTATTTTCCCTTATAAAGAATGATTTACCTGTCTCTGCGGAGTTGTACTCTTTGTACAATGGAGTTCATGTCACTTCTGGTTCCTTACATATGAGGTAGAGATCCCAGGCAAGCAGCTGTCCTGGGGTATTTTGGGGTTTCCATGACAAATGGGAGTCCTTCACAGGCAGCTTTCATTTTTTCATCTGAAAGCCTTACTACATTTGTAGTTGCCAGAGTCCTGTGAACTTTCATATCTATTATGCCATCACCTCTACAAATGCTTTCAAATTAACAACCAGTCAGATTTCCTTTCTATGACCAAGCAGGAAAATAAAGAGAAAAGACAGAAATGATTTCATTACAGAATAGCTTCTCCTCCGTCACATTAAGCAATCACTTTGGAAAGTGATCTGAAAGCTTCTTTACACTGGGATACGTCTAAGGGGATGAATAAGAGCAAAAGCTCCAGAAAGGGATCACAGCTGTTTCCTTTCTTACCCCTGCCTGTCTCTCCTGCTGAGCAATCGTCCTCATGACGGGGCTGCTGCGCTCCCAGCCACGCTCAGGTGGGTTATCATGGCAAAATGGTGAGAAATAAACATTTTAAGTAATCTCATAAACTCATTAGCAATTTAATTTCCTTTAGCTTATCACTTTTTCCAATTCCTGCTTGGCTTTAGACAAGGGTGTCTCCAGTGTGTGCACAGACCAGGGCAGGCACGTGGAGAGCAGCCCTTTCTGTGGGAGCAGATCCACTGTTGCACTGGCAGTAACAGGAAGAATAGAACAACAGGAGGAGTAGAATAAAAAGCAAGGCAACATTGCAAGAGGAATGTTTTACAGCAGCATGTTGCAAAGCTCTCCCACCACTGCTGACACAGGCTTCCAAACATGCAAACGTGGTGGGATGCACAGGAAAGGCTGGAATCACATCCTGATGCCTTTCAGAGTACGATGTCAGGGTCCCAGGTGTCCACTCAGTGCATCTGGCACAATGATCATACATCCAAAAATAATGAGGGTGATATTCAAAAATCAAGGAAATTCACTATTTGTCTTTTCTCATGACTCTGAATTCTTCCTGTTAATTGCTCCATCTTTTGACTGTGTCTTTTCAAACCATCATCAGTGGCCCCATCTGCTTGGCAGTAAGAAGTGGAAGCTTAGTCTTTGATGAGGACTTGCAGGGCTCCAAGACCTTCGATGGTCGCTGATGGGAGATCACATTCAGGCAGCCCCAGGGATCCCTCTGGTCTGGCAGTCTGTGGATAAAATCTGTGTGAGTGACTGAATATCCTCAAAAAATTGCCATGGTGAGTAATCCTCCCAGATCTGGTGTTGCCCTCATAAACACAGGCTGTCCTTTTTTATATTTAAACATCAAAGGATGCCATTTGCTTTTAAAGTGATGTTTAGTGTTAATATTCTGTTCCTACAGGCTGGTTGGATTTGGGGAGGACATAGTCATCACAAACCAAAGGATGCAGGGTCTGTTCTGCGGACTGATACGCTTGAAAAATTGAACATACAAAAGATGCCAATGCACAGCTCATTTATATCAGACACAACTGGTCGCAGGTTATGTTCTGTCCTGGAAACGTACACAAACATTTTATTTCTGCCTTCAAAGAGAAGAAGGCAGGAGTTTGTGGTCTTGTACTTTTTAGAGCTCTTCCCTCACCCTGCTATAACTTGTGGCAAAACTTTGGCCTTGAAGAACTGTGGTGGGGGAACTTTCATCTGGGGGACTCCAGGGGCTGCTTCTGTCTCCTTTATGCCACAGGTTCAACCAAAAGGGGCTGCCAGGGAGCAGGTTCAGCCCCAATTTATATGTGTGAATGGTGATGCAAAAATCAGAAAAGCAGCAAATTTTATTATACCTGTGCTTCTGGGGCAGACTGAGGATCTTTGACCTCTTTTGATGTCTTGGGGACTGTCAGGGCTGTTTCTTCTCATCCCCGTGTCTCACGTAGCTTTTGGTGTTGTATGCCAGGAGATCACAGCAGAGAAAAAGGAAGATACAAACCCATCTTTTTTTAGTCTCCTGGCTAAACCCCAAATATTTTAGACATTTCTGCTAGAGGTTGATTCCCTCAGTGAACCTCAGAGCTCTCATCTCTGACAGCTCTAAATCAAAGACTGTTCATATGAGATCAGCACATGCCAATATTGCTTTAGACTTCATGGCATATAAACTTCATATATCGATAGTGATGGGCCACCCCTCCCTGCAAGCCCTTTAGTGATGTTATGATTCTGTTTTTATTTAGTGGACAGGGGAGAAAAACACAATGGAAGTCATGCAAATGATTAAATGCAAAGATCCGTTCATCTTGTGAGACCGCTTGTAAATAATTTAACAAAGATCTTTAACAAGTCTCACTCTAAAGGAAAAAGTGGGTCCACTTTAAACCCTGTTTTTCCAATTTGGATGTTTAAATCAGTACTGCAGTCTTTTAAAACAGCCAAACTCTGTAAAATTGCCATAGAGAGACAGACACAGAGTTCTGGTTGCCAAGTGTAAAGGAGAAAAATGTGAGAAACTCTGTAACAGGCAAACATGGGGTAATCTCTCTTCCCCAGAAGAGCTCATCCAAGCCTTGGAGACTAGTTAAAACAATAAAGCAAGAGGGTTTTTTGCCCTTCCCAAACCACTGTTCGCTTGAACTCTCCAGTGATGGCTTTCTCTACAGGAAGATTCTGCAAAGCTTTTGGTAATTTTACGGGAACACCTCATTGTATATTTTAAGTATTCCCTTTACCATCTCTCTCCCAGAATCACAGTAACCTCTCCAGTAAAATACATCTGGAGACATCACGTCTCGTGACCGTTGGGTACCTGCCCACATGGAGCAGCCTTCACTGGCAGGGCTGTTCCAGGGCACGGGGGAGGCTCCTGCAAGGAGTGTGGATCCCTCACCAAGAGACACCTGATTCCCGGGGAAGGGAGCACAGGGCAATTAGTCACTGTAAAACAGTGTAACAAGGCTAAAGAATTAGGAACTGCCCAGACTCCAATAAACCCCAGTGCTTTATATGACTTGAGAAGAAGTTGGAGGAATCTGGCTAATCTTTTACTCTCCTAGTAAATCATTCATTGAGGCCATCTGTGAAATATGAGAAGAGCAGCTTCAACCCAAGATTCCCGCTTAGCAAAGCCCTCACTAGCTTGGCCGGAAAGAAGTTTTCCTGATAAAGTTGATAGCTAGTCCAAGCCCTCATGATTTCCAGCAGCAGTAATCCTTCTGAGGAGATTAGAGAAGCAGCCCTTGAAAGTCCTGAAGTGTGGCCATCCACTACAGCAAAATTCAGGGGAAAAAAAAAAGATAAAACCCACAGTGCTCGCCAGGGCCTGGCCCTGAGGTGCCCCTTCATACTTTCTGGTCCAGTGGCCTCTGCAGACATGTCTGACAAACAGCCCCCAAACAGCTGGTCCACCTCTCTGGGACAGGGAGCATTTGTGGGGCTCCGGGAGAGCATCAAGGAAGAACTCTGGTGCCTTGATAGCCAAGACTGAACTGTGGTTTTTTTCAAGGAGAGGCATGGATGCCCATCTGGAAAGTGATATTCAGCTCGCACAGCTGAACCCAGAACCCAAAACTCCCTGCTTCAGGGAAGTTCATGCCTGAATCGAATGAGTACAGTGTGAGATCATGTCACTTGAGGAGGAATTAAGTCATCCAAAACACCCCTACCAACTCCCCACACCAGACTGCTTATTTGTGTCCTCTACGCAGATTTGATACAGTTTTTCAAGAAGCAGTTACCCTTTCTCCATAGGCATTACTACTAACCCGGGAATAGAAGAAAGTCCTTGGGCAAATACTTGATAGGGCAAAATAAATAAAATTTTATCTTACAGCAGAAATGGGCTGAACACCTAACCACAGTACTCAAGGACATGAGTTACAACCCACCTCCTCCGGGAATTAAGACAATACAGTTTTTGACGGCTTTATTTTTTTTATATCTTCTGGTTTTCAAACTCTTGGGATCTGCAATTCCCAGGTGACTCAATAGCTCGTAGGAACAGAGAGTTTCAAAGTGAAAGACGAGATGCTCCAAATCCTAAAGCCAAGTTCTTGAAGGGAAGTGAAGCAAAGACCCAAATAGGAGACAAAACAAGAGTGCAGCAGGGCTGGAGGCACAAGTCTACAGTTTTATCTAGCTGGGCTCTCACAGAAAGCAAGTCTTGAACACCTTGCAGGGGGGCTGAGCACATCCCACTTTTGAACTCTGTTGTACAGATCTATACACTCATAACATGTTTGGGCACTTTGCAGAACTCCAGCCACAGAAGGGGAAATCCATCCCCTCCTACCCTACGCTTAAGCTGAGCAATATCATATTTGGTTTAATGTTGAAGTCTTCCAGAAGTTTTGGTGCAAATTACAGCACTCTTGATGACCAAGTAAAGTTGAGGAAGTGATTATGTCTTGGAGCAGCATGGAGGACAAACAGTAGGAGCTGAAGTTTCTAGAAGACAGAGATCCTCTTTGCATTGTGATTTTTAACCAAACTTTGGCATGATAATCCCTCCATGCTGTGCTTTGTAAGATTTTAACTATTCTTTCTGTTTTTCTTGGCTACCTGGTATTTGCTCTGCTGAGGCTTGGGGCCAGTAACTATGTAGAATACATCAAATTTTCTGCCTTATCCCTAAAATCTCAAATGTAAGTGAAACAGCATCTCATTGATCATTACCTTGATCAGCTTGTTAGTGATGCATTTTCTGCTCCGGAGAGAAGTAAGTCAAGGCAAGTAAGATTGAAAATTGCTTTATTTTTGTTTTAAAAGTGGTGTTCTTCCTTGCTGCTTACTAAGTATATAACTGCTGAAGAAAGTATTCTACCTTGTGCTTCAGCTGAGGTGTTAGAGAAGCACTTCCTCTAGCCCCAATTAGGCATAATAAAGACTATAAATGCCCCTTCCTGTAATGCTGTTTCTATTCCTAGCATGTTCTGTACCATCCTTGGTAGTCAAGGCTGTGGGGGCACAGACTGCAGCTTGGATCACTGAAAATGGGCTCCAGAAGGAGGAGCAGCAGGGAGAGCAGCCAGCATCCCCCCCAGAGCAGGAGCAAAGTGGAGGAGGAAGGTGAAATCCAAAGGGAACAGAGAAGAGCTCAACTTCAGCAAGACCAAGGACATACCATGGCTGTGGCACGGGGAACTGCCTGAGCAGAGCTGCTGAGGAAATGTGCCCCAACAAGTCAGAGCTCAGGCAAGAAGGGGATCTCCGGTCTCTGTGTCAGCTGGGCTCTGGAACAGGGATTTTCCATTAGTCAGGCAGGACTCGTGTTGTTCAGCAGAAAGCTGCTCTGGCCTCCCAAGCACGGCGAGCTTGGTGCATCCTCCACCCGCCAAATCACACACAGCGACGGCTGCAGGAGCATCTGTTATGAATCCTCTTCTCTGGGCAAGGGCAGGAAGCACAACTTTCACAAGACTCTCTTAAATGGAGAAAGTCATCCAGGCCTTTTCTTTGCAAGCTCCGCACCCCTCCTGGAGCCCTTTGTGATCTAAGTTGTTTAGAAAGTAAATTAAATGGAGTGAGCCAGAGAGACAGTAATGGTTATTTCTCCAAGAAAGAAAAGCTTAATTTTACCATGGGGATCTTGCCTCTGCCATGACCCCTCCAACAGCTCACAGAAACACAGGAGGAATTAACCAGCAGTAAGGACTGGTTCATTCTAGCAGATTTGTAAAGAGTTTCATCTTAGTTCTTAACTGCAATATCCCCCTCCTGCAAAACAAACCCCCAAAAAACCCAAACTCAAATGAACAGCACCTAGTCTTCAGCTGGTAATGATCAGCTTCTCCACAGCTTTCCGCACTCTCCTTTTTCCATCTCACCGAGACAGAACCAGGGCTTGTAACCTCTTTGGAGACTTCCTGGGACTGCAGCTGAGATGGTCAATACCTGAAAAACAGGCGACATTTCATGACTGGCAACCCTGGAGGGGCTGGTTCCAGAGAAGCTGAGAGGAAAGGGAGCAGGATCAGAACCATTTGTGTTTGGTCATTGTTGGTATCTGTGCAGCTGACTGGCAAATGAGATCAGATAGGATTTTTCCATCTAATCTAAGCGAGCTAGCAGTTGGGTTTCATTCAAGCAATTGTTCTAATGGATAATAATGTCTTATTATGACTAGAGGGCTTATTACTAGAATGTTGCACTAAATTCAATAACCTGAACTCACCATGTATTGTCCCTCTTATGGGAGCTTCAGCTGTTTGAGAAGGAGCCTCAGAGTTGCGTGATCATCCCTAAAACCTTCTCCCCTAAGTTCCAACTTTGGAGAACAAGTTGTTCATCATATGCTGAATTCAGCCTTGGAGTAACTCCAGTGAAAACAAAAGGAGTAACAACAGGAATGGATTAGGCCCAATTGCTTTCACATTTCTCCAACTTGAATTTTCAAATCCAATACTGAAGGAGGAGTAAAAAAAAAAAAGACCCAACTCATAGCACAGTGACAAATATACTTCAAAATGTAAGTCTGCCTGTGATGTGACCTCATGCCCTTTGGAAAGTGCACCACGGTGAGCTTCCCCAGGCTTACCTAGGAACAAAACCCTGCTGTCATCTGACAGCAGCAATATGTATTCCTACTTCTGCCACTGTACTGTACCGATTTTTGCACAGAATGGTCAAACCCTGCAGTTCTAAGCTGCTACACTTGTCACTACTGACTTTACACACGTCTGAAAAAAACGGTATCTGCCAAGTTGAGATACAGAGTCATGAGGAATTAATTTCATAAAACCCGTAAGATTAAATAGTGTGTTTTCTGTACCAATCCCATCTTCCAGAGAGAGCTGTGCTCAGATCAGGAGAGGGCACAGGCTCACCTACAAATCCTTATCTAATACATCATCACCTTGGCATCTCTCTGGTTAAATAGATGTGAACAAACAGAGAGCAAGTGAAATAAGGATGGAGACAAGCTCCCCTGCTGACTAGTGAGCCATGTTCTCTTACAGTGTTTGCTGCACCACTCACTCATTAGCTTTTAAGTAAGTTCCTTCTAACTTTGACCTGCTGTTTCCTGCCAGGGCTGATGAGCCACAAGTGCAGAGTCGCTTCCTCTGGGCCAGTTCCTCAGAGCAGCTTCCAGTGGCTGCCACATGAAGTTAGCTGAAGAAAAAAATGCTTCTCTTGTTTTCACTGGAGTTATTCCCAGGCTATTCCAGTGTGTTATAAAGGGGGCAACAGAATTATCCACTGATCAAAGAACTAAAGTGCAAGTCAGAAGTCCTGGGTTCAATTTCTAGCTCATATTTAACCAACACTAACCATATGCCCTCTCTGTCCCTCCACACACTCATTTGAGACTTTTAACAATAATGATGACACTCAGAGTTACTCCTAAACAAGTAAGAATTTTATGAAACATCACAGAAACACGAAATATTAAGACCATGTTTGACCCATGGGCTTCACAAAGTAAATGCAGAGCTTCATCCAACTGACAGGCTGGAAGCGGAGGAGTTCAGCTCAGCTGCTATCTAGCTCAGAAATCACTGCACATTGTTTGCAAACTTATCAGGAGTGACTTGAATTGTGAATTAGCTTCAGCAAGGCAGCTGGCAGGCTGCTGAGGCACACAATGCCTGCTGAATCTGCACTTCCTGCTGGAGACGTGCGAAGGAGAAGGCAAACTATGAAAGAGCAGAGAAACCGCTCCCAACTCCAGTCAAAACTACGTGCAGCACAGGCATAACGAGGCCAGTCGCTGATCCGGAGGCCAAACCAGAATTCCCAGCAACAGCAGTGCTGAGAGTACTCAGCCCTTGCACAGCACTTGCCATGCAGGGATCTCAAAGCTCTTCGGGGAGACCATGAGGCTTCCCCACCTTCCCTCAGCTCCTTGCCAGGCTGGGTTGGACCATCCCAGCCCACGCTGTGACCCTGTAGCATCTCCCCTGCACACACCCTGAGCCCGGTGCTTGCCTACTTTGCATCTTGGTTTTCAGTAAATAATCCAGTCTGTGTCAAAAGCCGCAGAGATCCCAAGACATGTTCCAGGCAGCCTTACCTGAGCACTCACCTGGACACGGCACCAGAGCACATCTCCACTGCTGGAACTCTCCATGCAGGCTAAAGTTCCCTGTGACTGCCACCGAAAATTCTCCAAGATGCAGTTCTGTGTGTGCCCACACAGAGAAATAACAGAAGGATGCTTCCCATGTGCGGTCTGATGGGAACACTGCAGCATCAGCACTTGGGAAAAAAACCAGTTTGTGCACTGCAATCCACTAAACCCAATCGAAATGTGCCACAGCAGGCTCCTGAGATGCTTCATGGGGCTGGGAAAACAGCCAATGCAATCCTAGGAAAGCTCTCTCACTGTGAGCAGAGCCTATTCATTCATTTCAGGTTGTCAGTAAATTTGATTCAAGTCTCCCCTGGCAGAGGATTGTGTTGTCCTTAGAACCAAAGAGCATCTGCTTATTTTAAAATCAGTTTTATGTTTAATAGCACACAGAAATCCAAACCCTCACTCTGGGAAGTTAGTGTTGACTCTGAAAGGAAGAGGTTACGTTGTGAGCGAAAAGAAAGAAAACCTTAGAAGTTTCTGGTAACAGAAGCTGCAGGGTGAGTTCAGTTCAGATGCACTTCAGGCAGTATTACCACTGCTCACTAAACCCGTCCTGTGCTTTGCAAGCCACGATACGCCATCCCGTGGCCATCCAGATCCCCATGAACTTCCCACAGCTGGTCCAAAGTTCCCGGCACAGTCAGGGCTGAGCTGTGCATGCTGGCACTGATGCTCGCTGTGAGTCCTATATGCACCATGTTCGTTGTTGCTAATGCAAAGTAAGGCCAAAAAGCTTCAGCAACTCCTCAAAAACAAACACCCTGACAGGTGCAGGTTGTAGGATGTGGCTGTGGCATGGCTTGCTGCCTTCATTCAGCTGTACCACAACCCTTCTTCCTCAGTGTGAGCCTTTTGCTGGCAATGAGAGTAACCAGGGCACTTTGCAGAAAAACCATCACTTTCTCCACACCAAGTGTGTCCACCAGCCTCCTGCCACACCATCTCCTTCCTGCTGGGTGATGTTCCTCCTCCTGCTCAGTTATCGTGCTTTATCTACAGCCCCTTGTCCCACCAGGTCCCTCATGGTCTCTCACAGTGCCCAGACCTTTTGGGGCATCTTTGCCCCACTCCTATACCCTTAATTCCTCTCTCATTCCCTCTCTGCCCCCATGAAGAGTTTTGCTCACATGTCTAGGACACGTTTGACAAGAGCTGACGATCCAGTGCACTAACTTTGCTGATGAAGACAAGAAGCTGAGCTTCCAGCCTTGCTTTGGTTGTCCAACAAACACAATTACAGACTTCAGGGCTGATGCAAACTCCATGTGAAGGGGGCAGGAGGGAGGCTGTGAAAGCCCACACAAATTCAGTGAGTCCTCTGTACCCCTCCTTGGTGCCCATCTGGCCCACCCTGCCCATGCTGCCTCTCCTTCCTCACACTGCTGGGTTTTAACACAGGAGAAGAAAATAAGGAAAAAAAGAAGTGACCAGCAGCAATGAGTCCTCAAAAGGCAAATGTTTCCTATTACAGCACTGGTTTTTTTCAGGCCCTTTGATGTCTCTTCTCCCACACAAAGCTGTTTCTTTCACAGTCTGTTCTTGCACACGAACAAGATGTTACACGTACTCTCTGTAGAACATCCTCAACTCTTATTTAAAGCACATTTGTCCCAACTCACTGTACTTTGCTCTCTGTATCATTTTTCAAACCAGTACCATACATCATAGGCACAGAGGCATTCTTATTCTAGCTCCCTCTTTCAGATTTATTTTTCTTCCAAATTTTTGGAGGTTCTGGTCATAAGTAGGGAAGTGTTGACAGCTAGGGTTGAGAGTGAGCTGTTAAGTTCATGGCAGTAGCTGAATTTTCCAAAATTTTAGGGGCTTGTAGAACTTTGTCAGAGGCCAGATTCAACATTTATATTTATATTCTGGACTAGTTAACTTCCATTACATTCTTTATTCTACTTGGGCCCATGGTTTTTGACACTACCTGTTTCCTACCTACCTAGTAGAGACCGTAAGTTCTGCATACTGAAAAAATTGTTGACCACGCATTGCACTGATAAACCATCACAGTTCTCATGACAAATTTAAATTGCAAATTATTTGGGGCAAGGAAAATATTTTTGTTCCAGCACAATAGGGTTTTCATAATCTGCATTATAAACTGTCCCAACACAAATAGCCGGGAGCTTCTGCCAACGTACTCAGCTTTGGCAAAAGTTCAGAAGTGGTGGAGACTGTGGCAGAATGCAGGAGTTTTCTTTAGGTAATGCAAGGGTTAAGCCAGTCAGCTTCTGAAAAAACAACCTCAGGTCATTGTCTCCAAGATTCATTTGACTAGTGTTGTTAAATAGGAGTTACTTCTGCATAAACTGTATCCAAATGCCTTTCAGAATCAAAACACAATGGAGAATTCTTCCAGAAAACACACATTGCATTATCTGAAAAATAATCAGAAAACCCAAACTCTGTTATACCCCAAAATGAGAGACATGCAGAAGTCCATTAGGAATTTTACCACAGCTGTTTAGTAAGACAGTCAAACTATGGTAATTAACAGCAAATAATAATTGTGTTTGTAAAAAAGGTAAAAAATCTCATTGCCCTTGGAAATAAGGGAGACTAAAGGTATTAGAAATACTGTACAGTGTAAGATGATGCTTTTTGGGCAGACAGGAACTGCTTGACAGCCTGGTGTCACTAACAGGTCTGTTGAATCACAGGCAACTGTTGCTGCAAACTTATTCAGAGACCGAGAGAGGCCTGGCCCAGTTTGTTAGAGATGAACAAAACTAGATGAACAAAACTTGTGGGTTTTCAGAAACAAATTCTTACTTTACAGTAAGGACAGGTGTTTGGGGGTGGAAGCGTATTGGATTTTGTTGTTCTTAGCTACTGATACGTTCAAAAGACTATTGTCTGCATTAAAAAAAAAGACTCAGACCAGCCAAATTAGTTCATTAAAACAGGTATCTTTGGTCTGTGTTTTCAGGTCTTATTTTGTTGAAACCCCCCACTCTTTTGTGATCACCCAGGCTAACATGCATTCTTTGTTAACAGCAATAACCTACCTACCTCCCATTTCCAAACTTCATAGTGCAACAACAGCAACAAACCAAATTGCAGATTTAAAAAGAAAATTTTGGCCCTGGCACGCTACTCCAGGGCAAGTCTCAAACCAAAGGGCTTTAACATCTAAAAGCGAGTAATAAAAAGCAGTTTGAATGCAAAATGGTTTGGACTGAAACGAGGTACTTCCACAGAGTGCCATTTGGGGACATTTACAGTGGCAGTGGTGTGGGTTTGCATTTCTGGGATTGGCAGCCCTGTCCCTACATTCCGCTTACGTGAAGGCTCTTCACTCACAGCAGGAAGCAAACCCCAGCCTATCACATTTAAACCAGCTCTGCAGCATAACTGCTCCCTCAGAAAACAGACTTGCCCTAAAATGACATCTACTTTTTATTTTAGCCTGAGGACAAGGGTCCTTGTTGTGAATTAGATAACCATCCCTGAAGGAAACCCAGCCACCGACTCCCTGCCTTCCCCCAAACCAGCTGAAACAACTGCTACTCTGATTCTGATGGGCAAGCTTAGCTCACTCACTCTTTTGGGAGTGGATTAAGCAAAGACTTGCCCACAAGGAGCCTTTTCCTCTAAGTCTGAACAATGCAGACCCTCGTGAAAAGTCTCAGTCATTTGAAAAACACATTTTTCACTTAAAAATTAGCTGGATAAGCTTAAATCAGGGCTAAAATCTTTATAGTCAAAGGAGCCAGTTACTACACTCTTCTCAGCAACCCATCTTGCAGCAAATTTGCTAAGGATTAGTTAACAGATCTAAAGAGAGACTGAAACACTGAATGGTAGGCAAAGTCCCCTTCCATCTACTATGGACAGTTGCCATTCATATAACAGCCTTAGAATACGAGGGGCAGTTTTTATAGCTCCAAAAAGATTCCCGGGCCTTTCCTCCAAAAAAGCAAAAGCAACAGGCCTCTGACTTCATGAAATATTTGAACCCATGTTAATGCAAAGCTTTTTTTATTATGAAGTTACCAGGAAAATTATATGCAGATGAAATTCCTCCAGGAAAAACAAGCTGTCGTCTTTGTTGTCACACAATGTATTAGCAGGGTCTACAGATAAAGAACATGAATATTTGCAAAAAATAATTTCCCAAGGTCAGGCTATTGTGTTTGTGCACCAGAACCTGAGTTCCAAATCTCCCTAAGCCTGCTCAAGTTCACCTCTGCAGACAGCCTCCAACATGAATCTGCCTGGAGAAATGTGCCCAGCTGAAGCCTTGCATTTAAAATATTTTTAGCATTTTGAGTTGTTAAAATGAGTTCTCTATTTTTATCATGACTTAAAAAAAGAAATCCCACTTCAGTGTTTTTATACAGTATAGAGTTCCTCGTGCCTTTCAAGAATGAGTTTTCCAATAAAGTCTGCAGGACTCAGATTTACATCCTCACCCACTGACAGTTTAATTACTTTCATTGTAGGAGAAAGTATTTAATCACATACAGTCAGAAAAACAGCCCCTTAAATGCAGGCCTTTGGGCCCATGATCCCCAATTTGAAATTCAATGAAGGAGAATGAAACATGCACACTGTGATCCATTTCCTGATGCAGAACACTTGATATTATCAAAACATACAGAGTTCCACAGCTGACACACACATTTTTCTAAAGCATTGGTAAAATCCTTCCAGCATTTTAAGCCCACAAAATGAGGATTCAGCGTGCTCTGGGTATGAGCTAAAGGCAATGCTAATCAATGAGCCATACAAAGACCAAGGTCGTAATACTGTGCTAATTAACATATTAAAAATAGCCCATCTAAAATGCTGCTCTAGTTATGCTGGCATTTTAACTCTGTTCTCAACAATTACAACATTAAAGGTAACTCATCACTGGTGATTCTCAGCAATAGAAATGCACCAATGGTTCCTTGTAACAAAAAAGGGAAGAGGAGGAAAGACAGGAATTCTCAGACACTCATCATGGCAATTTAGAAGAAATAAGCCTGGTGAAGACATAAAAACCAGTTGTTAAGTGTCAATAGTTACACATAAAAGCTGACTACCAGCACCAGCTGTCCTTCTTCCCAAACTGGTATCAGACAAGGCAGTCAAAAGATCCAGAAATGCAACTTTCAGTCAGTTTTAGTCAGAGGATGCTGTGCAACCTTTACACTGGGATATTGATTGATCCTCGAGCAGCAGCAACTCACATGCAGCTGAGTGCAAGTATCAATAACCAGCATATCAGGAAACTTAAGTTTCAAGATGAACAAGTGTTGTTACAGCTGCAAGTGCGAAAGAGAACCTGGGCCTGCCTGGGGCCTATTACGCTGCAACATTCATCCTGAAACCACAGACACAGCGAGTGTGTGCATTAAGTATATATTTTATAAAAGAGCAATGTCTTTTGTAAGACGTTCCAAGAGTGGAGAATAGCCAGAACACTACAAAAAACTGCTGTAACAAGAGTGACTGTTTGTGCGTTTCCTTTATGCAGCTTACATTTGAATGTTTACAGAGGCCAGCACTCAGATAAGACTCTCCACTAACAAACAAATCCAGAATACATCAATTGTACAGGTAAATCAGCCAAAAATAAGCAATAGCTATGCTCTTCTCAGGTTTAAGAAAGCATGCAACAGATTTCCCCCTCCTGCCACCCCTTGTTTAGATTTCTAAATCACGGTAGCAGTAAAAGCAAGGTATAAGGAAACTGGGGCACAGGTAACGGCTTGGATTTTATCACAGACTGTTTATCAATATTTTGCAATGGAAAAGGAGCCTTCTTTCAGCATCAAGAAGGCAGAGAAGACACAGGCATGAATAAAAAAATAACGAAGCGATTTAAGACATCAAAAATTCAAGAAATAGCACTGTGCATATACAAATAAAATTAACATTCAATACTGTAGAGCTCATTTAAAAATGGCACCAATGGACAATATTTTACAATATGCACATTTATTTGAAGTGGGGAACTAATGCTCCACAGGTGAAAATGGTAATACAAATAATAGTGCCACTGTTGGCCCATTCTGGTACTTCTTACAATTTAAATGAAACACTTTTAAAAATAATCTGGTATGTACATGTCTTCTGGATACCCAACAGCTTCTTCGGAAAAAACTACGGTTCTCCCCTCCCCTTCTAGGCAGACAGTATTGCCAGAGGTTGTGCTCACTTCTAAAGCACATAATCTTACTTTAAATTCAGTGCTATTTTCTTTCAGAAAGATCACAAGTTGTACTTTTAGGTAACAAAAGCATTTATGTTACAAACATTCAAAAATGGAAGCTTATGATTCTGGCAGACAATGTTGCGTATTAAATACAAACCAGCCAGCAATTACTGAACATAAAAAACTTATTCAATCATAAAAAAATACTATAATTCATCACCACAGACTTTTTACAGAGTTATAAATAATAAATAGCATAACACAGTAGATTACAAACGGATTTATTTTGCCCCGTTATAGTCTTTAAAAAGTAAAATATCTATTCCTACCTCAGACTGACCAAGGTACTGTATCAAGACAAGACTACTCATAGCTCAAATAGAGCTCCTTCACCAAGCAATTTGCAGAGCTCGTATCCAATCCAAAGTCTTTCCTTAGGGATTGAGTGTTGGCTGAGCTGTTTGCCCTGCTCGTGACCAACAAAGGGACAGACTCTGTTCAGAGCAGCTGCAAGGGGTGTCCCCTGGGCTGCCCCCTCACCAGGGCTGGCCTGCCCACAGCACCTCGCACGCCTCGGGGAGGAACACTAAGGAAAGCAGCATCCACAGCAGGATAAGGGTAAGCACTCTATAAACAAGCTGTACACAAAGGACTTTCCCCACCCACCCCTCTTGGTTTACATTCCATAATTTTGTAACAATGTCCCCTAAGGCACAAAAATACTTATGACCTCAATGCCACAGGAGACATCGATGGTGCCATACATGGTTCTCCTACACAGTAGTTTAATTAACTTAGTTATCTGCACTGTTTGTCTTCAGTCGAGGCGTGGATTAATTTTCCTTGGCCAAATCTTACTGAATATTGAACTAATTTCATACAATCTGCAGGATAAATGATCAGGGGAGAGAACTATGCAGCTAATTTAATCACGTTTGTAGAGTAGTATTATTTCTTCACCGATGGCAAAAGTGACAGTCGTTATTTTGTTGTGGGGTTTTTATTTTAATAGAGTGACATTTCCACACCCAATGTGGTCTTCTGTAATAAAAATGACTAGCAGCACTAAGAAAATAAAATATTTTTTCTCCCTTCCATAAAGGAATTTGAGGCTAGTGACTGAAAAAAAAAAAAGGCAAGAATAATTTTCCTCAATAGTAGAAGTGCCAGAGAATAAATTAGTATTTTCAAATCCTTCCAAACCAAGTTATTTCCCTAGACATAGTGACCATGATAATGATAGAATTACTTTCCTAAAAATTGCAACACTAATAGGTAGATACCTATTCCTGGAATCAAAAAGTGTATGCAAGTTCCTGAAAGCAAAAGTTAGTATAATATCAGCAGACATCTTGTTTAAAAAATAAATTCGCAAAACCAGACATTAATATGGTCTACAATGTCCATTAAATGGATAAATAAAAAAAAAAAAATCACTGGAAAGTAGCCAAGGATTACAGTAACAACAATTTTTTCCTTTTAATAAACCTCATATTAATGGTTCAAGGATCAGTTCATTTCTCTGTACAAGTGTACAGTGAGGGGACAGCACAGCCAGACACTGACTCAGGACTTGGTAAGTCACTTGGGTGAGAAGTCATCCATCAGTATGAAGGAAGAGCAGGAGTTGGAGCATGTGACTGGAGACTCGGTGGTTATGCTGCCTTTAGTCAGGGAATCAGAGGAAGAGCCAACACTGCTGCTACTCCCGTCAAGAATATCTGAAGACAGGCTGGGGAAAGAGAAAAAGGTTATTTAGTACATGGGTATGATGAGACTGCACAAAGTTAACGTGCTTTCCCCTCGGACAGAACATGTAGGAGACCTATACTACCACTCAGTCTTTACTGCAAGACTGGCAGCCCTGAAAACTCCTTGTTTTCTGTAGCATGTTATATACATTCCTGCTCCTCATGGGAATGAGGAGCAGAATTAATTTTTTTTTTAACATGCAAAATAAATTACAAAGCTGTTTTTAATCAGACATAGAAAAGAGGTGAAAACTAATGAGCTTAAAACCTTAAAAGCTTATAGGAAAGGAATAATAATAAATTAATCAGCACTGCAGCAAAGATGCCATTAATTAACCAGTATGCTCTTTAACACTGCACTACTCAAAGCAAGATTGAGACCTATTTTTCCTTTGTAAGTAAGGAATTCCTGTGTTTGGATTTTGAAGTCCTGATACAAAGATCCCAGAAGGCACATAAATTGATGCTTTTGCAATTTAGAGGGAAGCAATGTGAAAAAAAATCTAGGCCCTTTCAAGTCTGTAGGTAAACTGAAATTACAGTAATACAGTTCACCTTTTTGAATACTTAGTATCTGCTTCCACACAAAAAAAAGAACTTAGCTTTTTATGATCATAGTAAAGAAAGATGACAGACTAACTGAAAATCATGCAGGTAGGGACAAAAACTATTAAGTACTCACACACATTTTCTAAGTATTCAGGAAAGTACCACAGACACTGCCTGACCAGTATCTACAACACACTGACGGGATGAAGCAAAGCAACTTTGCTGATGAATCAACGGGGATTTGTAACAATTATATTTATTATAAAAGCTCTGATGTACTAAATCTAGGCTAAAGTCTGCTCAAAAAGTTAATACAAAGAGCAGGACCATTGTCACACTACACTGCCACAGGAATAGTTCCCAGTAATATACAGGCACGAGCTACACACAAAGCACTTTTTTCCTGGAGAAAAAAAAAAAAGGAGAGCTTATGATAAATGAACATTCCCCGTTTTGGCATTTCAGGGCACATGAAATATTTTACCATGAACTGAGATCTGTCAGATGTGTAACATCTGGAGAAAGCATGTTGGTTGTTCCTTGGAAAAGTCTCTTTGGCTGACTTTCAGTTTCCATTTCACCTAAGGAAAACAGTGCAAACAATCAAACTCATTTGAGACTCTGGAACATCCTTTTTGTCTGCTGTGAAAGAGAGGTTTGTCCCACAATATTCCAAGGTTGCATTTGTAACATAAATTCTCCAATTCAGCCAACCAAGCACTTGAGTAAGACATTACTTAGATGCTGCTGTTTAACCATCCAGTCTATCCTTCATTTAACTAATCTTTCAGCAGTATCTGAGGGGCTACAATGATCTTAAAGACATAAAACTCGCTATTTGTACTGCAGACAAAATAAGCTAAAGCAAAGTAATTACTGTGACTTAATTTTAAGTACACAGCTGAGATGAGGTAACTGACATAAGCCAAAATATGGAGATTAAAATTCTTACTGATTATGAAAATAATAGTACCATCTTGGTTCAGTTTCACCCTCTGTTGCAGAACAAACTCTGATGCATGTGTACACTTTTACAGGAAAGCTGAATAGAATAAATCTGTCATGTGGAAGCATTTCCACTTACTCATCAGGGACCAGACTGTCTCTGTACCTGTAACCATTTACTGACATTAAAAGATTAAATATGATGGGGAGAAGTCATGTAATCTGTTGAGTATAATCTGCCCTGAGAATGACCTGGCTCATTAATAGTTGCTATACAACAGACATTTGAAAATATCATGAACTTACAAATAACAAGCTTAAAAAAAAAAGAAATCGCTCTCAGCTACAGTATATTTTCATTTTTAGTTTGACAAAAAAAACCATGAAATGGTAATAGATTTTTCTGTCTTTTCATCTACACTCTGCAGTAGTTGTAGCATCAGTTTGAAAACCTGAGAGAGGTTAAGCATTACAGCAAACCAGAATCTATTAAGACATTCTGCAACAAAATTATACTGCTGAAAGACTTATAACCCTCCCAGATTTCTTATTTCCTTTAGCCCACAGGGATACATTCCCTTCTTTGAAGGTAAGGAGTTAACACAGCTTCCAGCAAACAGAATGGGCAAAAAACATTTATAAAATACTTGGTCTTACACAAAAATTAATAAACCATCAACTTAGGTAACACTTTAGCCCCTTGAGATTCCACAAAGGCCAATCTGCACTGCTACAACACATTGCACAGTCTACCAGTATTAACTCCCTAGAGCAGTGAAATGTTCAACACATGGCTTGCTTTCTCCCCCATATCATGGTGTCCCTTTGTTCCCATGTCATGTCTGTACAATATGAACCATAAAGCCACTGCTAAAATTCAGACAATGGGATCACATGTTTAGGAAAGAAAGTAAGTTCATTTAAATGGGTTAGATGTTTTAAAATTAAGTAACATTTTGAAAATTCCTTGATATTTCAAATAAAAAAAGGTGAACTCGTACCTCCACTTTGTAAAAGATGCTCCACAGGAGCACATGGATTGGGTGAGGAAAGCCTGTCTTTACCTGCATTGCTTTTACAAGCTGGGTAAAGCATAGGTATGAATACCTATCCCCTACTGATCATTGAGCTTAATAAACTTTTGTTCCATTTAAATGCCTCTAAAACTCACAGAAAATAACAGCCAAGACAGAATTGGCATCTATGAGAAAACTTGTCTCTCTCTCCTGTCAAGTCAATATCAATTAGACAACATTCTTTATTCTGACAGGACAAGCAGCCTTAAAAAAAAAAAAAAAGCCAAACAACAAACAGTAACTTCTCTCAAAGGCTAAATATAAGTTTTGTACAATAAAAGGACATGCTTTTGGCACGGTTAAAAATGCCCAAGTTAAAAGGTTAAGCATAGCTAGTGGCTCACCTGTAAATATCTCACTCTTACAGTTCTACTACGGAGACTTGCCCTGGGATGTAATTTGAATATCCCCAACATGGAATACTTCCAGGAAAGAACAGTTTTCTCCCTTCAGGAGAAAAGGGCACTGATCTACTCCACTTCTCTAAACATTCACCTTCTGAACTTTCAGGGTGAAAACAAACATTCAGTACTAAGTTTAGAAGATCCTGCATGATAAGCAACATTCCTAAGATGATCTGAAGGGTGTGCACTGTTCAGTGGTACTTGTAGGAATGTCAGGGCTTACAAACATTCATAATGTTTCATTTGATGCATAATAAACTTTGCCTCTTTCAAGCAGTAGCTGCTTTTAAAGTTTTTCATTCCTGCGTTTTAGACTGGCTACTTTACATTGTATTTTTAAGTTACAACTAGCAAATTCCAGTTCACCGTGGATACAAGTGCATTATATTTACAAAGTAACATAAAAATGTTACTGCATAAACATAAAAATGTCCAGTTACAAAACTACATCCATATTAAAACATCTGATAAGGTAAATACACACATACCTTTCCTTTTAATAGGGCCAAGAACACTAGGCCTGATACAGTTGATTGGACTTTGACTCCTCCTGCTAGAGAGAACACACTGAAAGTCAGGCCAGTAAAGGTTCCAAGTCAGATCAAACCAACACAACCACAGCATATGAAGCAATCTTCAAAACTATTCCTGCACAACCTGGAATTTTTAGGGAATCGAAATACATAGATAACAAATAAATGCTGCCTATTAGAGCAGATTATCTGCCATAAAAAGCTGCAGTACGTTTTTCAGCATTTTCTCCTTCCCTTTGTGCATTGTGTTCTCATTTCTATCCATTTACAAATTATGTGCATTATTTATAAAAAACCTATCTGCTGACAAAGTTATTGAAGTTAATTTGAAGCACTTCCCCACAATTTACCAAAAGTAGTTTAAAGCTGACACAAGCTCTATAAGAGCACCTACATAAAGTTACCACTGGTAAAGGCTGAACTTTCAGGGCATTTTTACATGGCAATGCTTTGA
Source organism: Neopelma chrysocephalum (assembly GCF_003984885.1). Lineage (NCBI taxonomy): Eukaryota > Metazoa > Chordata > Aves > Passeriformes > Pipridae > Neopelma > Neopelma chrysocephalum. The sequence goes on from NW_020897734.1 coordinate 3,786,129, forward strand.
CTCTTGTAAAACTATAGTCTCTTTTATTGCCTTAACATCAGCTTTAATTAATCTTTGGCTTAAATTCCAATTCTAGCCCAACGTACACCTGTTACTTGCACATGTCACTTACTTGCAGAATCGCCTTGTTGGACTGGGAATAGGACTTGGAGGTAACCCATTACTGCTCACAAACATTTGCAACGATGGTGAAAAACATTGCTGCAGGAAAAAAGGCACATTAAGACACCTGAGAATTTCCTTCAAAATACTCAGATGTTTCACCCCACCCTCCAAGCCCCACTCAAAGAAAAGCTAGCAACCGAACTAGGCAGAGATGATCAAACACAACCTTGGAAATATTTAAAACTTAACTTGCAAAAACATAACGGTTTGTGCAATTCTGCTCAGATTAACCTAAAACTGAAACCCACAAGAAATGTGAACTTGAAATAGACGTTGTTTCTGTTCTTTGTCACATTTAGAAGCAGCAGTACAGTAGTCAGGACTTACCCCTTTCAAGGGGCTTGTTAAACAAGTAGAAATTACTCAAAGTACATCTGGTCTGCAAACTGACAATATTCCAGAGTAGAACAGGACATTTAGCTCTGTGGTTCTGCAGCTAATTTGAGCTTAGCCTACGAATGCTCGCAGCTCAACACAAAAATCTTTCTGTCAGGTTATCTACTACTGCTTTACAGCTGATTCCAAAGGCACAGGACCAGCTGCCAGCATCAGTGTTATCCCAGGAACACATTTACCCACCACGAGTATGTGGCTGCTCCGTGCAGCAACACTGGTAGGGGCCTGCAGGAAAATACTGCAGTACAAAAGCAGAACCATAAAAGGGAGCGAAAATAAGGTCATCTTCAAACATAAATACCAGTTTCTCTGTGCTACCTCTTTCTCCAGCATCTGCCATCAGTTTTTGGTGCAAGTTCAGCACACCCGAGTCCTCCTTCACAGTGTGTTTGTGCCTTCCTTCCCATAACTGAGGGACACATTTTCATCCCCACCACCACACAGATTTGCAGTCTTCGCCTACTCTTACTGTAATGATGACACATTCCAATTTTGGTACTTCTTCCCCAACGTCCCCTCACTTCTGCAGCTGAAGATCATGTCCATGATTACTTTCATGACCTCTTCCAGCTCCCCTGGAACTCAAATCCATCCAAACATTGCACAAACAGCAGTAACTGAAAATATCCAGTGTTTCCCTGACTAAACTCTGCAGGGTCCAATATGGGTCAACATCTGACTCTTAGAAACCAAAAAAATGTGGGTTTGGGTTGGGGGTTTTTGGTGCTTACTTGGTTGTGTTGTTTGTTTGGGTTTTTTTAAACTATGAAACAATTTGTGAAGTTACACATCTTCACAGTTCAGCTCGGTCTGGAGTTCTGAAATATTGTCTCAGTTTGGTATCTCACTCGTCCTACCTTCCCTATTCCTCTTGTAGGTGAAGGTGCAGGCGAAACTGGAATGAAGTCTATTCTCTTTGGGGAAAAAGATTTCTCAGACTTGTCCAAGTCATTGTCGCTCTGTGAACACAAGGTTTCAGATTTAACACCAGCACAGGATATTACCTTGAAATCCAAGGCACAACCTTGTAACAAAAAGTCATTGGGTCAAATGCACAAAATAGCTAAAGCAGATGAGTTTAAATTCTTCTGAAATTATTTTCACAGTTAATTCCTCTCTCTCCCTTAAATTCATCAGTTAAGTGTGAAAGTAGAATTAAATAGGAAACATCTATAAAGAGATTACCAGGCTCAAGCTTTCCTCCCATGACTGGCTTATCTGCATTGCTGTTTGCACTTCCCTAGAATACAAAAAACCCCATCAGTAGCTACAAAAAGGATAACTCTGGCTATTTTATCACCTTCTTTCAATAACACTCACCTTTCATGTGCTGCTTCTCTGTTCATTAAATCCACTCCTTCCTCCTGCAGGAAATAAATGTCCTAAGTTTCCCCATAACATTTGATTCATCACAGGCACTTGAAATAACACTTGTGATTCAGTGATTTGCCATCACAATTGAAATATGAACAGTACAACCACTACAGAAAGACAAGACTGCCACCAGTCCAGCTCACTGCTTCTCTTAAATGAAACACTTCAAAAATGCAAAGTAGCTTAAACATAACAATAAGCCTTGCAAGGACACTTCCCTTGTTGAAATTAAGTCTTGAAAAATACACAGTTTTCTTTAGTACTTGACAAACTCGATAGGAAAGAAACTCCCACTATATAAGTACTTCAATATTATATAGTACTTTTCATTCTGTTACTAAATACACAGATAAAAACTTACCCTTCTGATCTGATGAAGTCGGCTGCTAGGAATACGAATAGGAGATGATGACAAGAACTGGAAAAAGAAAAAGTGACAGCCACAACGATTAAATCACACTTCAACTGCTTGCATATATAGTATTTACCATTAACTACAATCTTAGTGAGTTAAAAATGAGCTGTACAACTACCTGTGGATGACTCAAACAATGTTGCAAAAAGCAAACACTGACCTTCAAGAGAAAAGACTTGTTTTACCACTTAACAAATTCCTTGTATCACTCAACAAGCAGCACAGAACTGACTTGCAGATACTGCTCAACATCCCAAGTACACAAATAGCTACAGATGCCACTTAAGCAAGTGAGATACTACAAATGAAACTATGATCTTTACACAATTCCTCACTGCCCAGAGTAAGATGACAAACCCCTGCAGAACCTTTCTCATCCAGCTCTCTGTTATAAAAGAGAAACCTCAGTGTTTCAGCTCAGCCTTGCTAAAGTTTTGCTTCTGCCATTTTATGCATCTAATTTCTCTGGAACTCTGACTCCATCACATACAAATAGGCCAACAGTTCCCACTCTGGACATCCATGTGTCCATTGCCACATCTACTGATCTGAGCTCCAAAATTCTGGATTCTTATTTTAAAGATTTTGAATTAAAATCCCATCTCACCTTTTCTGAACAGAAGGCATAGAAAAAACTTATTTGGGGACTTTAAGTTCTACAGGTTTTGAGAAAAGCAATACTTAATCTTCATTACACTTAGGTGAGACAGAAAAATTTCAGTGAAAAGTACATACAGATCACTGAGTTGAGAAGGAAAAGGTGAAAAAAAATGCAACATCTTTGAAATGTTAAACAACTGCAGCTCTGTACACTACCAGGCTTACAACAGAGAGCAACAAATAAATTACTCTTCTTTAAATGATTTTCTGAGATCTAGTGTTCAGCCTTTGGAAATAAAAAAAAAAGAGCACCATGTCAAACAAGCAGGTCAGTGAAAAACTGTGACTCTTTCTTCCATTTTCACAACAAATTAAAACACCCTTTCAAGACTTTTAATTGTGAAAACAGTTTTCTCTTCTAACCCACAGTCAGGTCTAAACTAACCTAAAGACTGTGCTTAATACTGGGAATCACAAGTAGCTTCAGCTACTGTTGTCTTCCCGGGTGGACAGTTAACACACCAGTATTATTTCGTTGCAGTTACACGCGAAAAAATGCTTATTCTGCAGCCTGGAAGCTCGGTAGGATGCACAGTGCAAATGATCAAGTTCAACTTCATTTCTCTACTCCGATTACTCCTCGTTGTGTGCAAGCGTGACATGCTTAAGACTCCTCACCATTCCATGACGGCTCATAACTGTTGTGCTGTTCCTGCGAGTCCGCAACACGTAAGGCTGGAACACCTGCGAGTTGTCACTGCAGGGGGGAGAAAACAAAAGTCTGGTGAACAAAACTCTCTCGAGGTGCGCTTTGCTTAGAGCTCCGCTGCGCCGTGACACGCGCTGCGGCCTGAAAACAGGCTTTTCTTTGAAGAAGAGCACCGCTGCTACCGGGGGAGCATCTTCACCGAGCAGGGGGGGAAAGGGGGACACGTTGTGTCCGAGGAACAGGGGGCACGTCCCGGAGGCCACTCGGGGAGCGCCAGGCCTGCCAAAGGCCCGCGGCGGGGCCCAGGGCTCGCTCAGCCCTTCGGGCTCCTCCCCGGAGCCCCCCGGGCCCCTCACCTGAGCCCGTGGATGAGCGGGGCGCT
>NW_020897734.1:3800169-3849203 GCF_003984885.1 Neopelma chrysocephalum
AGCGCCCCGCTCATCCACGGGCTCAGGTGAGGGGCCCGGGGGGCTCCCAGGAGGAGCCCGAACGGGCTCCGCGCCCGTCCCGGCCGCGCACAGCCCCGGGGATGCTCCGGGGGCGCTCCGCGGCGCCCTGGGGAAAAGTGGGTTCGTGAGCGCTGTCCCGAGCGGGGAAGGGTTTAGGCGAGGCATCCAAGTGTGGAGAGGTGCAAGGAAGTCTAGGGAGACGTGCTGTGGCTTTACTAAAACGCTTTGTTTTCGTGCAGGTCTGCTGTGCGTTGTGTAGCTGAGAAGCAGCGCGCTGGTCCGCAGCGTGGAGGTTGTGGCCGTTCTTGTGGATAGAATAACAATCGCAGTGATTTCTGTAATGGCTCGAGTCTGAACAAATTAAATCAATGCCCCGTGTATGATTACAACAGTAAACGCTTTCAGAACAACCAGGCAGTTTCGGCGAGGAAGGTCATTTCATGGGACCCCGACCTTAGTTTTACATTTAGTGTAAAACAGCGTGTCGGGTGTGCAGGAATTTTTCTGGACGATACTAATTTTTTCAGTATGTATTACTGGGAGAAAGACAAGGCGTTGTGTAGGCAACTGTGCTTGGATATTGCCATCGGCCTGTGGCAGGTGCTGTTTGCAGGGAGGGTTGGGTGTTTGCTGACAGGACAGAAAGCGGCAGTTCCAGGCAAGGGCCGGGGAAAAAGCTCATTTAGGGAGGGTCTCCTGCACAGTTTGTGTTTGGGTAAGTTTGTAACTCAGAGTGCTGTTTCTTGTCTCCTGTGGGCTGTTATAAAGTTGGGAGATGCCCCATCTGCTACATGGTGTGGCTACCATCCAACTGTAAGGCGGTCCATGTGCTCCTGCTAATACTGTGTCTGCAATTTGGGAGGGAATATCTGCAATAAACTTCATAAAACGTAGTATATTACATGATAAGCACTTCCTGGTGGTTTGTTTTTTTTTCCTTCGTGTTTCTGTAAGGAATTGGATATCAAGTGACGAAGAAATCTCACATATCTCTTGTACCAGGATGGTTAACTGTGCCTGACAGTTCCGAGGAAATACTAATTTTTGCCTCTTCCATTACGATTTAATGTTAAGTAAACGTAATTGTGATTCTTTTGCATAATCATAATGAAACAACCCCCATTTTACATTTCAAAGCAGTATGGAAGTGCTGTGTATGGCAGTTCTCCTCAGGGAGGTTTCTGAGCAGGTAAACGAACTGTGTAACTGGGACAAGATGTTTTTATAATCTCAGCCTTTTGTAAGTTGTTTCTTACAAACTCTAAGACCCGTGACTTTTAAAAAACTCAAATTATTTAATTCAGGGTTTGGGCAGGTAGAAAGATAAGCCTGAGCTCTTGCCTTGAAACTGTGCATACACTATATGTTAGGTGTTCATACAAATTAAACTGAAATGCCACTGAACTAATTTGAGGTGGTTGCAGTGGTTTGCCTGTTAGTTTGGAATTTTCCATCAGAATACTGTTTTTGCAAGATTGCAGCTCTTGGCAAGAAACTTCAGTTTTTCCCAGAATGGCTTTGTTGGGTAAACTGAAACAAAAGCTCTTGCTCTTGCACAGCTTGCTTTTTCTCCTCTGCCTCCTGTTTAACTTCTTCATTAACAGAATTAGTAAGGAACTTGGAGGATGAGTTGCCATAGAGCCAGAGAATAGTTTTAAATGGAATATTTTAAATCATGGCAGTTACCTTTCACAGAACTTTTAACTCTTGCTTTTGTGCCAAATAAAATTGATTTTTAATAGGAACTGTAGGAGTTTTCTGTGAAAGGTAAGCCTGAGATCTGACCAGCTCTGGTGTTTTTGCAAGGGAGATTAAAGGTAAGGATATTTGTAGGGTTTTTTTCTCTTCCTCTCTGCTGGTTAGCACTGAGTATTGGACTCAGCCTATGGAAATGTGGTGCAGAATCGTTCCAGCCTGTTTTCTTGACTCAGGCTCTGGATCTCAGGATGTGCTGCTGTTTGTGTTGTGTTTGCATGCCAACCAGTACACTTACACTGAAAAGAATTTGTAGCTGTTGGCCTCAGTCAGTAAATCTCATCTCTAAACATCATGTCATGGCTCCCTTAAATTTCTCCAGTTCCACCTCCTGTCAAATGGTAACAAATAATCTCTCGTGGGTGTGAGCTGAATGAAACTTCTGGGAAAATTGTAAATGATGTCTGGTCCTGTGTACTTGATGCTTTAGAGAAGGAGAGTCAATGCATTTTTCTTGGCAAAAAGTACAGTGCTTATGCCAATTGTGGTTGGCTTTTATTTCACAGTATAAACTTTGTTTTTTATTTACAGCTAGATAAAATCTGTCTAAAACATATGTGTCTAACTGGTGTGTTTTAAACTGGAGGATTCTGATAATGATGTGTCTTAAAAGTGCATTATGATTATCAGTCCTCAGAACAAAGTCACTGTTGATGAGGTTAGTTTTAAGAAATTGTATTTGTGTGGGGCTTTTGTTCATCCCAAGTTAGCAACTGAAACAAAAAGATACAACCCAGTGAATTCTTGTAATTTGGATATATTTACAGTCTTACATTTGGATCTGTTCACCTGTGCAGTTCCTCACTGATTTTTGAGCATGGGGATTGTAGGATTGTGGCTCAAAATTTTTATTCTAGCAACCATAAAAGTTACTTAATTTCTGCAGTTGCATTCATTAAGTGCTGATCATTGCCTGTTGATAACACTAGTGATGACATGACCAGTGAAATTTGCTTTAGGAAACAATAGAACTAAAGTTTCCTTGAGAAAGGAGCTCATTTTATATAAAATAAATAATTGTACACTATTTCAGTGAATGCTATGGGGCTTTAAAAACTGATTTCACTACATGTTTAATTTAACTTTTCCTGGAAAAAAGTTTAGAACTTATTAAATGTTGTAGTGGTAAGGTGTATCACGATACTGTATTTTAAAATTCTATTTTACCTATGGGATTGAAGCTGGTTTCAGTTACAAGTCATTTATACATTTGTTCTGTTGAATGACATTCAAAGCAGTGTACAAACTGCAGCCATTCCAAACATCAGAAATTCCCACAGAAATGAGCAGTCTAAACAATTTTTCAGTTGTTCTGCAGACTCAATATGATTAATTAAAATCATTAATTGAAGTAGCTGGGAACTGGAGGATGAACAATTTGATTTACACTCTCTGCCAACAAGCTAAAAGAGTTCTTACACCTGTCTCTGGAGTGCTTTGTCTTGACATGACAGCTGTCATAGCATTGGAAACTGAGCTTATATTAAGAGGTACTTTTTGATAGGGAGGAAATGGCTTTTGCATTTGACAAGTGTTTCTTTTCACAGCGATAATTCACAGGTGTTCCAGGCCAACGTCTTGCGAACCCGCAGGAACAGCACCACGGTCATGAATCGGCACAGCCCGGTAAGAAAACTGTCAGACCAAAGCAGAAGTGTGCAAAGCAGAAGTGTACAAACAGCAGTAAACAAAATTAGATGGTAGCCTGTGAAACTAGCACCACGTGCTTTCAGAAACAAGGCTCTGGAGTGTGACATTAATACGCCATAGCCAGAGTAGAATGTTACTTACAGACCATTCGGTCTTAGAGAATATTTGTCATTGTGATCGTAACTTTGCTTATAAAATGCAAGCAGATGCTCTAGGATAGAGTAAGAAAGGTAGTTTGCAATGAAAACTAATTACATAGCTGTACTGTTGATCAGTAATCTGCGTTAATGATTTCTGGTGCTTAAGAAAAAAAGGGCAGTGATGCTCTGATCTTAAATAGTCTTTTATATAGAACTGACAGAATAGACTGTTCTAATTCACAACTGCAATAACAAGTTAGAACTTGCTGATAGGACATTAATCTCAACACTTCCAGAATGAATGATGCCGTGTCTCTGAGACACTCATTTGTGATTTCAGCTTTTGTCAGACTTCTGGTGTTACAGCTCCTCAGATCTGAATTTTTAAAATACTAATCTAAACCCAGGGTGCTTCAACGCAGACAAAATGTTGCGTATTTCGTGTTTTAGTATCGTACAGAGTTTTGGTAGAAGGGTGTAATTTTGACTGATTTAGAACACCTGTACATGATCACAGCATGGTTTGCCAACCCTTGCAGGGTTAGGGAACATGGGGTAGTTATTTCCTCTCACCAAAAGGGATTTTTGGTCAGACTTCCATGTATAACCAGAAATGTAACTTTTTCCCTAAGACAGCCTTAAGAAACAGGTAGACACAGGCTAACATCCAGCTGCTCTCAGTTGGTTATTAAAGTTTGGAAAAATTAAGCTCTGTTGGGGTGGGAGAGGAGTAGTATCAATTTTAAATATGGGAAGCAAAGTCCCTGTAATGCTGACAGCAGTTTTCCTGGTTTTCTTAGTTACCTTTTGAAGGTGCATTAGAACTGACTCTTTTGCCCCTTGTTAATGGTCGAAGAATACTACTCTCCTATTTTGTTGACTGATACCCCTTAGATGAAATTCTGTTTTAAGATCAGGACAGACAAATACTCCAGCAAAGGTCTGCATGTGTAACAGAACCAGGATACTTATGTACAAGTGCAGGAAGATTGGTGGAAAAACCTTTCTCCTTCTGGGATATAAAACCTGATGGAAAGTATTATGGTAAAGATTTCTTAAACAAGTCTCTCTCTTCATACATATTTTTAGGAGGGCAGCTTAAGGTAAATCTGTTTATGCTTGTGGTCAGAGGGAAGGAGAAAAAACAAAGGTGAAAACTAAGTTTATTGTGTTTACTCAATTGTTGGGCTAAAAGGATGCCAATTCATTAATTCATGTTAATTAATTCTGGGTATTGCCCAGAGCTTGCTGGGAAGCAGTTTGTTTTTCACTTATGGGCTGGCTCTTCTGGCTGCCCCAATGGGTGTTCCAGTCTTCTGGACCAAACCAGTGTTCCCACCTTCATGGGATGATGTTCTTGACCCTTCTCCTGTCATTAAAAAGTGTCCTGAAAGTTGACTTTCTTCTTCACTCCCAGCTGACCAGATGCTGACAAAATATAGTTGAAATTTTACTTATGCCCCATTGACTGCTAGATCAGTGCCTTGTCTGCTTTGAGATATTCCATGGAGTTGTGGTCTGGTTTGTGGTTTTGTTGAAGATTGCAAGGAGGATGGAATTGGAAATGAGCCTTGGGATCCTCATCCTTCTGTGGTCTAAAACCAGGATCATCCACAGATAAATGACTTTGTGAAAATAATTAAACTTTCAGCACTAAGGACCCTAAGCAACCTCCCCTGGTTTTCCTGCTGTAGCAAGGAAGTACGTGTAGTTTTATGATGTTAGAGATATTCTAAGGAGTTAGATCACATCTAATTTGGTAAATTAAATTTTACATTAAGTAGGTGATAAAGGTACTTCAAAACCCACTTTTTTGTATTTAAGAAAACTAATCCAAGTTTTATTGCAGTGTAGGCTCTAATAAGGAGGGTTAAAAGATTCGGTAAGTGACTGAAAATGTGTTAATTTAGTATTATAAGTGCAGATAAAGTTTTATGTTTTGTAAACTTTGTGGAAGAAAGTTGATTAGTATTTATCTAATCTGTGTTCACTGTCATGGGAACAGTGGGAGTTGCTAAAATCTCTGATAACTGGAGGTCATACTCCATCAACTGCATCTTCAGGGCTGTCATGGCCATCCCAGTTGCTCAACGAGTTCTAAAATCTATTTTTGAGTAGCTTCCCCAAGTCTCCGACTCCAGCAGTTTTATAATGATGTCTGCGAGGGGCAGCTCTGCCGTTTGGGCTGGGGCTTGTTCTGCAGTTTTCTGACACTACAAGGAAGGATCAACCAGGCTCAGTATCTGCTGTTTATTTCCTTCCAGGAGATATCAGTGGCACTGGGGAGTAAATGTTTTGGTGTTCTTTTTGTTTTGTTTTGTGTGGTTGGGGGTTTGTTTTGTTGTTTAAGCAAAGCGGTTTAGTCCGTTGTTAGATGTTTAGGTGCCGTTTCAGCAAAAGTTGGGGTTTTAATTTGTTTCTGATTTTTGTTGTTTTTCTAAACTCTCGGAGTTCCTTGCTGGGGTTCAGTGTGGCCCCACAAGTGGCTGTGCTGGCAGGAGGCAGAGGGCACTGCAGGGCAGGGCAGAGGGGCCGGGGCAGTCGCTGCTCACTTTGCCCGTGGTGCCTCCAGACTGGCACCTCTGAAACTTTACCTGCAGTGGAAAACAGCATCTGACACACTGGAGAAGGGGGGAAGGTGTTTCTCTTCCCTGTAGTAGTCTAATAGTTTGTAATGTTTTTATTAAGCTTTGTGCTCTCTTAAAATATTGGGGATTTGATTGATAATTTTAACAGTTCCATCTGTTTAGCAAATATCCTTTAAAAGTGACTGCGGTTTCTTTTCACAATAATGAAATCAAAGGATACAAACAGAGCAAAAGTGAGTTTTAAATGTTAACAAAGCGAGGATGATGACTTGTTGGAAACAAGGTGTGGGATCCTCAGAGTTAAGTCAGTGCATTAGACCCTGCAGAGGAACACTTCACTGCCTTTCTATAATTTTCATTTTACACTGCAACCCACAGGTTTTGTACATATTCTATTAATGTCAAACCTTAAACTATGTGGATCACAGTCATAAAATTAGAATATAATGAGTGGAACAAATGCATTTCTACTGTGGAATGACAGAGTGAATAGGCAGGAATGCACTATTGTCCAAATCCTTTTCTCTGTGTGAGAATCAAGGTCAACTCAAGGTCTACATTGGCTAGTGCAGCTTGGAGGAATTTTTATTAGGTGCAGAGGATTTTGGGGAGCCCAGTATAATAGCAAAGCTGACCTAAACTGGACTTAAAAAGTAGCCAGTCAGGATATTATAGCTGTTAGACCTTAGTACTATATATATTATGATGACTAAATTCTAGGACAAACATTAGACATCCTCTGTGTGAGTCTGATAGGCTGAATTTTTTTGAGAAAAGAAGGGTCTTGATGTCTTGTTTTTTTAGAAGGAGGATTCTGGATATATGAAGCATTAATTGTTTGTGGTAACTTACCATGGCTCTGTGTCAGAAGCAAAATCTTTGTATTCTCTGTGGCACTGATTAGAAGATGGTGCAGTAACAGTTAACTGAATGTTTGTTAGTTCTCCAGCTTTAGCATGATGAAGAGCTCTAGTAATGTTTTGTGAAAGGGCTGAAGCCTTTTACTGAATAAAGTATATACACACTCATAATAACGCAAACCTTTCCTTCTGAACATGCCCTTTTTTGAAAAGACACCTTATTTTTTGGAAGGTTTTTCATCTTACAGAGAAGTTAAACCTCTATTCATAGCTTTAACTTAGAATTTTTGTTCTCTGAATGGCTATGACAAAAATCAACTGAGGGTTGACAGTTTGAGGGATGGGAAATATATGAAAGAAAATTATATTTGGAGAAAATAATCACTTTAAATTATTCGGTTTTGAGTGTTCAGTTTTAAATCTTAGTATTCCAGTGGGATCTTGATGCAAAACTGTCATCATTAACAGAGGACCATTTTTAGTGGCGTCTTCTCTGATTTCACCCAAATTGGTGAAGCTCTTGAGAAACCATAAAGTGTTTAACTCTTTGTTAGCCTTCTCATAGCTGATTTTTTTCACCTGTCAAAGTACTCATTTATAGGCGGACAATAATCCAGGAACTTTTTTGTACAATGTGTTGTTTTGGCTTTGTATTTTTAAAGGATCTATTGGGGAGCTTTCTGGCTCACTTAAATGAAAATAAATATTCTGAATCACATAAAGGAAAATATTTATGCCAACATATATACTAAGGGTGGCGGGGTGTTAGTGAAAAGCAGCCCCATTCTGTAGAGAAGGCTGTCAGTTCTAGTTGCCTGGAAATGGAATGGAAGCCAAGCTGATACTAATTAGCATCTGTGAGCCTACAAAGCAGCACAATGTGGAAATACATATTAACATGTTCTTGCAAGTAAATAACATAGCTTATATGTACTGAGAATGTTATAAGTGATTTTTTTAATTACTTTTTTATAGTTTGGGGTAGCCCTAGAGAGTGGTTCCTGATGTTCCTGCTGCACCTTTCCCTCCCTTCTGCTGTACTTTCAGTTGTCTGTGACTTTGTTTTGCAGTTTGTGCCGTCGTCTCCTATCCGTATTCCCAGCAGCCGCCTGCACCAAATCAAACAGGTAACCACAGAGCCTGATCTTTTTTAAATTTAAGTTTTTTATAGGTGGTTGGGTTTTTTGCAGTTGATGTGTAATGTTCTTCAAATGGCTGTAGATTTTATTTTCGAACAGCCTGCCCTGCTCCATGTTTCATGAAGCAGAATGCATCTTACAGCGAGAAGAGGATTTGAGCAGAGAGAGGAGTCTTAAAATGGACATTTTACTTTAATGTAAGCTCTTAGGGTAAAGTTTCACCAAGTTTTTGGCAGCAGTACCAGCATAAATATTCAGGGCCAATAACAAAGTGTTCCTTAACTTGTGTTGGCTCAAGACTTTTGTGCAGCCAGAAAATGAGCAGGATAAGGAAGCACTCTGGCTAAAAAATAGTTTGTGCTCTTCTTACTGGGCTATTTTTCATCTGTATAATTTTCTTATCCAGATCCCTGTGCTTGTGCTGTCACAGCACGAATGGAGGGGGAAGGGCACCAGAGCAAACACGCAGGGAGGGGGTGGTGTGGGGAATATCTGAGCAGGCTCAAATAGCTCTGCTCCCAGCCAGCAACCGCAGTCTGAAGACTCCAGCTTTAAAATCAACAAGCTCAAGCTCTTGTGGCTCCTTCGTTTTATATCCCCACTTTTTGACAGTAGAATGTTTATAAAAATGGCTTGAAGATGTTTGATTTTTTTTTTTAATTATTTTTTTCTTAGCTTGCTAGCTTTCAATGGATAGGCTTGATTTTTACAGGGTGAAAAGTTAATAAAACGATTTAATGCTTCAGACAGCATTTTTAGGGTATGCTGTCTGAGGCAGTGGAAGGCACTTCTGTTTCCCACCTCAGATATTTGAGGTGTTTGCACAATAAGCCTGAAGAAAATAACTGCTTGCTTTCATTATGTAAATAATTTACAGACTTAAAGAGACTCTGAAGCACTTGGGTCAGTTGTAGAGCTGTTTTTATCAATATAAAAAAGCTTAGGATTAATATGTAAATATCATAGAATCATAAATTAGTTTGGGTTGGAAAGGACCTTTAAAGGTCATCTGGTCCAACCCCCTTTGCAATGAGCAGGGAGATATCATGAGAAATGCTGAGAGCAGAGGAATGAACTGCTGTGGCTCTGCTGTATTACATGAAGTATAGTTTGATAATTCAGTTTTTTGGAAAATACTTTGGCATTCCTATTTATTAAAGCGAACAGTGTAATTTCTTAATTTGTGTTTGATCATTAAATTCACAAGTTGGAATTAATTCCATGTCCTGTGTACTTAGTGAGAACCGTGTGATTTACTTCCGACCTCTTTCAATCTGAGCAAATTACCAGACAGGTGAACTATGTGAGACTCTTCCTTCTTATGATGAAGATTGTGAAGATGTTTAGTTGAACCTTTACTCTTAAACTGGACTGAATGAGGGAATCTACTCATTCACTCAACAGATTGGGTGGCATTCAGTTAATTTTAAGGAAGGCTGTCTACCTAAGAGGAGATTGAGTCAAGTTTGAACTTGGTGTTAATGTTTAATTTAATTTTACATATTTGAGCCATTTTAATAATATTTTATGGAGATTTTTTTTTTTTTAGAAAAAAACTCTCACTAAATCCCAGATTCATTGTGTGCAATGCAGTGTATTGCAAATGAGATGCTGACAAGTGTCTAGTTAGTCACTAATCCATAGAATAAGGTAAGAATCCAGCCATGCTTTTGAGGATTATCTGTACCAGTGTCCACTTTGTGAAATGACATTATGCAAGACTGCATAAAGAGGCTCTAGCATGTGCAGAATTTTTGGTTCATATTATTATTATTCAGTTTTGTAGCTAGCTCTTGGGCAGTAATGAAAATAAAGCTGCTTGGGAAACAAGGAGCTCACACAGGCACTTTGTATGTGATGATCTCTCTTGCTTACATCTTCCTCATCCTCTCTTCACTCCTTCTCTTGTAGTGAGAACGTGAGCTTATTGTTGCTTAAGCGAGTTGAATTAAATGTTCTGCATGACAAAGTGAAACGAAACCACAGCTTTTCTGATCTGCTGCAGTAAAGGGCTTTTTTTGATCTTATTTTTTCATCTGCTGATCTTTTAGGAAGAAGGGATGAATCTGCTGAACAGGGAAACAGTTCGTGAAAGGTGAGCACTAAGGCAAACTAGAACAGTTACCTCAGCTGTCTGTGGGCCCGGGACAATACATTTCTTTTCTTCTTTATAGAGAAGTGCAAGTAGCAATGCAGATGAGCCACTCATGGGAGGAGAGCTTGAGCCTGGTAATGCATTCATGCTTTAATTTGTGTTTCTATCATCAGTATCAGGACACTAGAGATTCTCTCGTGTCAACATTTTCTTTGATAGTTTGACCTACAATTAAGGTGTTAGCATAGCACTGCTTTTGATCAGCAATTTTTCCACACTAACAAGGCATAGAATTATCAGTTGTTCAAGGCACATGTGGGTTCCTTGGGCTGGTATGTCAAAAGGAAATTGCATGGATGTCTGCCTGTTCAAATTTTCTTCCATGTTCTGATACCATGTAATATTTAAGGCTTTTTTATTGTTAAGCATAAGCTCATAAATGGCTACCTAAAGATTATTGATATGATGGAGGATAACTTTGGAATTTCACACCAGTCAATCCTTTTTATGTTAAGGTACCTGCTCATAAGATTAATTATATGTACTATTTACTATTTACATATTTACAGAGCGACAATGATTTTGAAAAATCACTATCACCAAAGCAAGTAGACTTTGTTCCAGTTTCTCCAGCTCCTTCACCTACAAGAGGAATAGGGAAGGTGAGCAAAATGTGCTAATAATGGTGTTGAGTAGTGCTAAATAAATTCAGCCAAATTAGTAGCAAAAGATCAAGCCACCTGCTCCTTTCTACCTCAGCTGCAAACAAGAAACTAGAGAGTAAATAAAACCCCCTGAAACCCCAAACCAGAAAATACCAGCTAGCAGCTGCACAGCTTCTGGATGTGAATTTCTATGGAGTGTTCAGCTATTAATCTGTAGTTAATAAAAAATAAATAAGTCTGTTTAACCAGAGTATGGTGAAATAAATCCACATGAAAATGGAATCTGTCCAATTTTTAAATGTTTTTTCCTCAGTAGCAGAAAGTGGTGTCTCACTCTCACCAGCCTCAGTGACTGGTTGCTGAAATTGATACTGGGTTGTTTATTTCTCTGCAGTCAGCATCACTTGGTACCACAGGGGAGTGACACAGACTTTATAAGTAAATAACACGACCTGTTTTCCTCTCAGCAATGTTTCTCACCATCCTTGCAAAGTCTGGTCAGCAGCAGTGGATTGCCTCCAAGTCCCAGCCCGAGTCCAACAAGGAGATTTTCAAGGTAAGTACCAGATCATATCAATGGTGGAACAGCAGCATAACTTGTTCACAGTAGATGTTTGAAATACCAGAATTTGTTATATTCATCATTGATTTCTGAGCACAAATACAAATTTTTATACTGGCGTAAACTTTAGATTTTACAGTGCTGTAAAACATTTTGTCAAAATCCTCATGTCACAGCATTGGGAAAGTGGGCTGCATTGTGGCATCTGTCTTCTCAGTGTAGTTTCTATTTTGCTCTCAATACATCTTAAGTAATTGAATTCTTAGGGGAAGAAAACACAAACAGATTTAGGGTTTGTTACTCCTTCTGGGTTTTAGTTGCATTGGATGTTGTTTTGAGTGATGTGGGCTTATAATTAAATTTTAGTAGGCCTTAACAGTTCAGCAAAGCACTGCCTGTCAACTGAGATGTAGTCAGTGCCTGCATGTGAGGTTTTAGACTGCCCCAGTTGTGAAATAATGTGATTAAACTTTTGCTATTCAGGTCTGTGCTTCCTGGTCTTTTTTCAGGGAGGAAAAAAAAGGACTTGCTCTGGATAAGCTGTTTTAATGCCTGTTTTCTTAGTGTTTTTCACTTAGTAGTTTTTTTTCTGAGTATCTTTTGATTCTTCATATGTTTTCAAACTTCTTTTTTTAATGATGATCTCAGTATAGCAAATGCCTTCTTTTAGCAGGAGAAGTCAGAGTCCAATTAACTGCATTCGACCAAGTGTTCTTGGATCAATAAAAAGAAAAGGTACAGTATTTAGGTTTGGTTATTATAATAGGCGAACTTGTTAGTTATATAATAATTCATATAGTTTTCTTCACAATTCTGTTCAATTGGCTGATACTTCAAAAAGTGACTAGAAATAGAAGGTATTACAGATGATAAAACATCTTTATTCCATAAAGCTAATAGTTGTTCTGGTCTAATGCTTCTCTATCTTCCCACATTTTTCTTCAAGTTATTTTATTGCATCTGTTTTTACATCTTCCTGATCCACCTTTGTTACAGAACACTTCTGGCTCTGAGACAACTTCTAAAATACTTTTATCTGAGTTCTGTCATAGCCTATTTAAGCATAGATCTCTCCTTTCTTATTCTGGAGTATCTGGAAATCGAAGTCAATGTAAAAGTTTTTTGATAATCCTCGACCTTGTTCTTTTTCATTATTCTCAGCCTCTCTGCTCTGGTGGAGCTGGTCAGTGAACTGATAGCTGGGTAAACTGAAACAAAAAGATTATTCTTCACTACTGAAGAATAAATGTCTGATATCTAAACCCCAGTTAATAACTCACTAAATACTGAAGCTTGGACTAAAATATTTTGAAGAAATAGGCAGTGTTTAAAATTTCAGCATCTAAATTCTATGGTTTAAATATAAAGGAATCTGTTGTAATAAGTTTGAACCTGTATCCTGTTTGCTCTGTAGAAGTACATTGAAAGCAGATTTTAGTTTGAATGAGTAGTGATTTTTATCATTCCTTATCTCTTCCCAAAGGTGTGACAGAGATGGAAGATCATCCCAAAAGATTATTCCAAGGATCCACCAACATGCTTACCCCTGAAGCTGCACATCAGGCGGACCTTGGGGGATGGTAAATGCTGTGTTATTCATTGTCCCTTTCAGCAGCAGCATACCAGTCTTTTTTTCTTCTAGCAATGATTATACTTGAAATTGGTTTTGTTTGTATGTTTTAATATGGACGTCTCATAACTTTACAGCACTGAAATTATCACAATAAACAGGCAGCAATATTCACTATAATTTTACAGTTTCTAGGCCTGACTGATAACATGCTTCCCCTGTATGGGAGTTGAGCATGTTTAGGAAAAGACACCTCATGGCTGGCAGTTTTTGTAGTCCAATTTCAAGCTGCAATCACATGTGAATGCTGATGCTTTTGGGTGGATGGGGTTTTGCTTTTTTTCCCTTGCTCTTAGTCACAGAGGAACATGAGCCTGCCTGACCCTCCCTGCTGGGAGGAGATAAAAAGTACTTTGTTAAAAATTGTAATGACTCGAAATAGCAAGGGATTTTGATCTAGTGTTTTAGCAAGAGGTTAATAATACACAGGGTGTGCCCACACAGCTATTGAGAGAAGGTTCTTCACAGTACTTCTGTCCTTTTTGCCTCTCAGCTGATGTACAAACTGTGCACAAGCTTTGAGCACGTTGCAGTAGCAGTAGCAAAATAGATGTTTTAAAGGTACTTCAAAAAAATACCCTTTTTGCACACCCTGTTCACAGTAGGCATAGCAGTGTGGATTCAATTGCTTCATCTCGGTTTAGGAGATGATAATTTTTAAAAAATCAGTTTGCTGCTATCACTGATGATACATCACTATAGTTACAAATTCGTGTCCTGTGAGATCTGCAGTACAGTGCAGTATGTGCAGTTTATTGTTGTCTCTCCTGGCAGAAGAGACCCCTGGCTGTGTGCTGGTCCAAGGCCCTGGGGATGGGGTACAGCTGCCAGGGGATTGCTCAGCCCAGGTCTTCTAATCTGTGCCCCATTTCTGGGTGAGCAAAGGAGGAAATGGGCAGAGTGTTTGTGTCTGTCTGGAAGTGACTGCAAGGTGTGGGGGTTGCAGATGGATTTCAGATCATGGGGCTTTACTGCTCCTTCAGAGATGTACATGTGTGTTTGAAAGGGCTTTATAATAATGAGTGGAGCTGGTATTGGGACTCCCCAGTGCCTCATTTCTCACGTCCTGATGTTGCTCTGTTTTCAGTCTGTCCTCACACGTCCTCGATGACAACAGGAGCAGCGCCGGCTCCTCCTGTGACTCCCCAGCAGAAGTTGGCACCAGCACAGACTCTCCAGTCTCGCTCTCTGACTCCAGATCCCCGTTTTTACCAGTAGATCTTACAGCCAAGTTACCCATTAACTGAGGAGCAGGAGTCTGTTGATGGACACCAGGAAACAGGCTGGATATCACCAAGACTTTCTGTTGTGTGTAACCGATTCTGTTCCTCATAGGAACTTCCAGGAATGTCATTATTTCTAGAAAACTTCCAGAGTAGTTCCTTGAGGAGGAATTCATGTTTCTAGTGATTTGTATGACATTTACTAAAATAACAGCAAGCATTTGGGTTGCAGACCCATTGGATGCTCACATCAGCCAGCAAGATGTGGATTTGCCATGGATATTGTCTCCTTGGTATGAGTTACAAAGGCTGGATGTGCATCCTGCTTGTGGAAGACTTGGCTTGCCAGCAGCCAGTGTCCTCCCTCATATAATGTGGTGCTTGTGTAGGAGCAGATAACTGTCACATTTGTCCTCAGTCTGAAACCAATGAATCAGCTTACTAATTGTTTTTATTCCCAGAGTGTTAGATATTTATATTTTTTAGTTCTTCATATGTAAGGGGGAATACTGGGGTGGGGGGGAATTGATTGTGTTCTGTTATGATTGGCTCTTAATCAATTCTGTGTTCCAATGGATGTCCAAAGAAGAAGTTGGTGAATTGTCAACTTATATGTTGGATTTTATATGACTGCTGTTTTGACTAAATCTAAATTAGCTGTGGAACATTATTCTGGGGTTTTGTATTATTTTCTTCCCCATTTAGATGATGTATTGCAGTGGTAGATGCTCTGTTAAAAGTCTTTTAATAGGGAAAAGTAGTGGTAATATTTGGACAAAACATTAAATCCTGAGGCTTTAGTATTTAGTACTTCAGAAATGCGTTATTTTAACAGTCAGTATTTGTCCTCATATATGACTTGTGTTGGACAGATACAGTGAGAAATCTTGAATGTCTTTTTACAGGCTGAGGAGATCAAACCTGTTTAATCTGTGTTTAATCTCCTGATGTCACTTCCTCGAACAGTGACATCAAGTCCTTTCTGCTGTTGAAAACTTCAGATGCTGATTGGAAGCTAGAATCTGGTAATCTGAGATGTTTGAAAAGTCAGTGTGTTGAGGCATCCTGATCTCAACTCTGAGATTCCCCAAAAAGGAGGAAAAATATGCAGGCCCCCCTATAGACAGCTGTCTATAGAGATCATCCAGTGGCAACCTCATCTGGGTTGTGGGCTCCTGCTGTGCATCCAAACGTCCCCAGCTGGGTCCCCATTCGTACATGTCTGTGCTATGTGGTTCCAAACCTGCTCTTCAGAGAGGTTTTTAATGAAGCAAAACATTTTATTTTTAAACACTAAATATTTGCAGTGTGTCATAAAGCAAGAAAAGTATGGAAACATCCTCAAGTAGGAGAAAAACCTGCCCTGAACTCTGCTGTGAAAGATTCACTTGGGTGAAGCTTTGACTGACAGCAGCCATCCAAAGCAGGAGTGGATGACTTGGAGCGCAAAGACCCGGCGACCTGAGGGCCAATGACCCGTTTCCATGTGTCCTTATTGTAGAGAGAAAATAGAATGTATTTAATAGTCTGACTCTGTCCTAGGAAGATACGACATGGTTTACTTCTGATATCATTCCTCTTAAATTATTGTAATATCCCCTCGCTGGTTGCAGTTCCTCTCTGAGTCCAGCTGCCCTTTGTCCCCGTGCAGACGGACACGCGAGGGTTGGTGTCTGTTTGTCTGACAAGGCAAAGTTTGGTTTTGCAATTTCAGGTATGTGCCAAAGAGTTGCTGTGCGTTCACTCTTCTGTGGTGAGAGCAAGACTCTTTTTTTAAAAAATCTTACTTATTTCTTAAGAATGAACCTCCTGGTGTCTCTTCGAGTCTTTGTTAAAAGATTCATCAGTGGAGGGGTTTCATAGCTGCGTGTGGGTCAACTTGTCTCTTCTCTGTGGAATATTTATGCTATTTTTCAAATAAGTGCCAATAAATGGAAAAGTAAATGTGTTTTGCTGTTTCTGCACTTTGTTAGGTAACCATATTCTTTTTTGTTCATCTGGGATTAAATGCTTTCTTTTAAAATCAGAATATCTGTTGTAATTTACTTCCACCCAGTCTAGTTTACATTTAAGTTTGCCTTAAAATCTGCAGCAGACTTACCTGTTTTCCTAGTGCAATGCTGTCTTACAGGTCTCCTGCAACCCTTGGGATAAAGGACAATAAACCCAAACATTTTCAAAATAATTCAATAGCTACACCTGTCCTGAGTTTATACCTAGAGGAAGTTGTGGTGAAGTCCTTTGGAAGACAAAAGCTACTCTGCTGGAAAATACTGAGGGTCTTAACTCCTGGGAGGAAGTGGGGAGTCTGTGGTTTGCCTTAGTAGGGCAGTTTATAGAATCACAGAATGGTTTGGGTTGGAAGGGACCTTAAAGATCATCTCATTCTAACCCTGTGCCATGGGCAGGAACACCTTCGACTAGGTTGCTCCAAGCCCCATCCAACCTGGGCTTGAACACTTCCAGGGATGGAGAGTCCACACCTCTCTGGGCCAATTAATGTTGGAGAGAAATAGGTATTTATTTGCATCCATTCCTTTCCCTGCTTTTGCAAAACAAGTTGCTTTGAACCAATGGAAAAACATCTCAGTGTTTTGACTCCACGTCACCGAGAAGCTGCAGTTTCATGCCCTGGAGTCAGGAGACGTGTAGGGGGTTTTTTCCCATTGAAATTAAACATTAAATTTTTAAAATAAATTATCCTGCAAGATATGTATCTGAATTCAGGGAATCAGGGTGTCATACAGTGTGCATAATCAACCCAGTACTCAAGTAGTAACTCATGCTGTTGGTATTGCCTCTGTTTTAGTAACTCCTCATTTACTCATGACCAATGAATGCCAAAGCTTTGCTTGAATCTGTGTCACTGTCATAGGGCTGTTGCATGTGGTGTCCCTTAACTGAGCTGAGTTTGTGACAAGTGTCTGTGCCTTTGTCTTCTTCTGAGAAGAAATGAGCAACTTTCTCAGCTCGGGCCATATTGAAAGTATTGTGATCATATATATATATATATATATATAAAATTATATAATTATATATAAATTTCTTTATTCTCCAGCCCTTTTGGGGCACACAGCTGCTTCTCTCCGGGATTCTGCCACTAATGGCCCCTTCCAAAGTCACACTTGTGTTTGGCACTTGAGTGCTCTGGTTGAAAACTATCCTGTAGGATTTGTTGGCAGTTAAATCGGGTCTTGGGCCACTGTGTCTTCCCTGACAACTGATGGATGTTTTTCTTCCTTCCACCTTCTCTGCAGTGACACAGTTGCTGAGGGAAGGTTGGTAACGGTGCCAGCGCTCAGGGGGCTGTATTTTTGGAATGAGTGCTTCGGTGGTTGCTGCATTTAGCAGAGGGAGATACTTCACACCGGGAGAGAGGCACAAATGCCAGGAGAATGAGTCTGTGCCTCAGCCAGGCTGACTTGCAGGGTCTCCTGTGAGCTGTCAGCAAGGTGGGTGACCTGAATGCTCAGCTGAACAGCTGCCCACAGTCCTCCTGAGATCAGTGTGAACTTAATCCTAATTTATTTCTTTTCAGCTTTTTTTCAGAAAACTTGAGTGTAAATAATCACCAACCCGTACAAACAGAACAGGTCTCCAAAGTCTGGTGAGACTGAGATACTTTTGGTTCATAGCTGTGTGTTGTGGTTCCATGTCAGTGCTGTGTTTGTGAGTCCAGCCCTGCTATTGTGCAAAGTGAAGTGACTGAAGGCAGGAGGGGCCTCTGGCACTCCATGAGCTTGAGAACAGCTTGTGCCTCCCTTGGCAGTCGTCATTTCAGAAATGTTCACTTTATGCTGTTGTATTCTTGCATATGTTGGAGTCGTAACTCATTTACTTAAAATAGAGAACTTCAGGAGTCATAATTAAACTCCGTGAGCTCTTCCTATCCTGTTTTAAGCAACCTTTCTCATCACCAGCTGGCAGATGGAGTTTAAGTTGATCCCTCTTCTCCTGGAAGCAACAAGTTAAAATATTTGTAAATGCAATTGAATGTTTACAGCTACAGTGCAGTAATTAAAACCTTACTGACACAAAGAGGAGTCCTTGGCAAGAGTCCTTTTCAATAACTGGATGCAAAAATTGTCACCTCAGGTTTGTTTCCTAAGGGTATGTCTTGGGAGATTTTTTTACTTGTACCAGTGGAGCCTTCCCATTTCTCTGTGTCTGGTGTGAGCATCCTTGTTTGATAATCTGGGGACAAGTTGCCAGTCAGCCCAGGCCTTGCTCCAGAGTCACAGAGCACTTCAAGCAGACACAGACACCCTGCATCCCAAAGACCCTGACCCTGTGCACATCCTGGAGGGGCGAGATTGCTTCCCCTGTTGGGGTTTTGTGGTAGAAGCATGAGAGAGAGAGGAGGGGAAAAAATAAACCACTGAAGGAGAATAACCTTGTTTGACTTTCAGTAGCTGGCTCAGGAACAGAACTTTCAGAAGGAGGGAGGAGTTGAGTGCATTTAAACGAAAACCAAACAAGGCCTCTACATGCCTTTGTGCTGGCTCCCCTGTGTCTCTCAAGGAACTGGTGAGACATCCCCAATGCCATGAAGATTTCTCAGACAAATCTGGCATTTATCAAATTTAAAATTCTTCTGATGGTTTAGTTTCTTCATCTTTTACTTGCTTCATGAGAGCCTACGAAAATGCTTATTATTTAAGATTTCCTTCCATGATAAACAATTGTATGTAAATGTTTAGAATTTTGCTGCATGTCAGCCTAAGGAAGAAAAGCTGCTCAAGAGGGAGCAGGTTTTGCTGCAGGTACTAATCCTTTGAAATGTGGCTCTCCTGGTTACTTTCTGCCCTTGTGTGGAGAAGAATCAAAACTATGTGCATAGCACACATTGGGGTTTGTGGCATAGAAATCAGGTACTGTGTTGTCTTTCAAGCTGGTTTAAATAAAGCTGGCACTGAAATCGCTGCGAGAAGCTTCCTGCTAAAAATACATCAACATCCTTTCATTTCAAGTGCATTCACTTCAGCAGTCGGTTTCGGTTTCGATTTTGGAGATTCCTGGCAGATTCCTGAGGGAAAGGCGCTAATGGGTTTGGTGATGTTGATGGAACTCGGGATTCCAGAGCTTTACTGCAGTTTTATTTGTCTCTTGATGGTGGTTTCTTGTTTGTCAAAGCACAGCCTTGTCTAATGCGTTGATGTTCGTACCTCAAGCCGAGTGTCTGCAGTTTTTTGGAGAAGAAAACTCTCATTTTGCTATTGTAAATGATGTTTTGCTATTGTAAATTTTATTGCTAATTTTATTTTTTTTTTAAATTGGAAACATGGATTTACCTTCCATTACAGGGAGCCTGTTTGTCAGGTAGACCTTCTTACCAGTCTTTTTCCTGACAGTGAGGAGGTCACTCATTGCTTTGATTGTGCCTGTAATCATGGTTGTGCTCTTGCTTAAATTACTCCTTTTCAGAGTCTCTACTGTTTCGAAGGCCAGTGCAGTTACTTTGCCTGCATGTAATTCCACATTATATTGTCAGCATGGTTATACAGCTTTGCAAATTTTCAAGAGCTGATGGGCATTAGCTACAGTTCATTATCCAAAGTAAACAGCTCGTTAGTTTACAGTGGAGAGCTTCTATAGAAGACAAAAATAGACCCAAAAGTGAGTGTATCCCCTTACTGGGCTTTAGTTGTTATGCTGTGTCGCCTGCCTGTGTTCATTCCCCCAGCACTCCTCTCTGAGGATACACTTGTCCTCTGGGCTCCTTTCATTTACACAGTCGTTATCTGTAAATGGCTCTTGCTGATGGCGTAGCAGTGGTTTCCCAATCCTCACCAGCTTCTGTGCAGCAGCAACAAGTGAGTGATGTGCTGCCGGCAACAGTGTACTTCACTCTCCTTCAGTGGTTTCAGTGTTAATTTAATTTCCTCAGGCAGCACGTTATTTCTGCAGGGAAGATTGCAGCACCATTAACTTCGGATGTTTCTCCTCCAGCTCGAGAGAGAGATGGTGCCTTCCCTACACTGCTGTGAACAGGTGAGTGCCCTGTTCCACAGGGACACAGGAGGGAACTTGTTTTCTACAGCCACTCGGCCCCTCTCTCTGCACCCAGCTGGCAGGAGGATCAAAACCAGGATTGCTCAGCCCCACATGCTTTGTATGGCTTTCTGTTCCCTTCTTTTTTCTGCCCAAAGGGTCTCATGCAAGGTCAGAGGGCAAAGCACCTGAGCTGACCCAAGAATTCAAACTCCCACCTGGCAGAGAAGGTGACTCAAGGTTTGGGGTGTTTTTAAGACCTCCTGTACAAGGGTTTTTCAAAAACCTCCTGGTCCTTAAACTTGATGTTGCCCTGGATCACCATGGGCCCTCTGAAGCATATATCACTTGGCACCTGAGAGCTCTCTTTCCTGTAAACAAAACATTCCTGGATCTGGTTTACTGGCTCAGGCAAGTCCCCTTCTGTAGCTTTGCCCTTCCAGTGAGGTGGATTACCAATAAATGTAAGTCTGAAGTAGGAGATTCACATTCATGACAAAGGAAAGGGGCGGTGGAACTTGGCATTTATAAGGAAAGCTGTTACATGGAAAGCGAGGTATTGTAAATGTACATTGACAAATGAGGACTAAAATGTGGTGATTTATTGCCAAACCTATTTGGCAGCCTCTTTCCAGTTTAGGCTTGTTGGTTATCAGATACTTCCTACATAGGAACATACGATGAAATAACCTACAATTGGCTTTGACAATTCTTAACTACTTGATTGCAGGAAGGATTTCTCTGCTTTGTTGTTGAAGGTACAGTTGTGTGCACAGGCTCCTCTTGGAGCTGCTGGAAATGCCCCTGTGGAGCTATTTCCACAGGACCAGTGACTGTTCCCATCTGACAGCACGCCCTGTTGTCTTCCCGGGACATGTTTTGAGACGTGGCAGCAGCAGCGCAGCATTTCCCTTTGCAGGGCCTGATCCGTTTCCAGGTGGTCTCCATGTGAGGGTTCTGGACCCACTCTCCCGTCTCAGGGGCTCCATCGGCTGCGATCCCTGGTGGAATGAACTGATTCCCTGAGAGCCCCATCTGTCCCTGGAGCTCTGAAACAGCAACACACATTTACTGCAGTTTCAAGTTTCTCCCCTAGAGAAAACAGGGTCGTTTAAGCATTTTCTGATCCAGACAAGTGCAAACACCTCGAGAAGATCATGTACCAAGCCTACAGCGACTGGGAGTGACGCTCCCGAAAGCGATCTCGGCAGGGCTCCCATTTCCTGCTGCCAGCACGGCTCGTTTGAGATATCGGTGCCACAGCAAGTGCTGGGTAAACACGAGGATTGTTTCTGCTGGATGATCTCAAAGCCCTCCCAACTGTCTGCTGAAAATACTTGTCCATTGCAAGGAAATGACTGTTTGTTTGTGTTAGGAGTCAGGAATGGGAAATGACGTGAACACTTAACTGTTTTTCCTGCTGTTTCTAGGAGGCATATTCGCTGTCTTGGGTCTTATTTCCAAAGGCATTCAGTGTTTTCTGAGCCCCTACTAAGTAAGGTGTGTGCATGCACATAAATATATACACATATATATAAAATCAGGAAATATCTTAAAAATCTTGTGTATCCACCTGGTAAATTTTTACTAGTGCCCCTCTGTGACCATGATGTAATATGATTTGATATATTCCCCCTCACAGTGCTGAACTCAAACTGTTCTCAGATCTCGTTTTCCCAACACTGTTGATAAATCAGTGATTCTGCAGTGTGCTGCAACCTCCCTGAAGTAGAAAGAAGTCAGAATTCACACTTGTCATCCTTATTTCGCCCAGGCACCAGTTTTATCTGCATCTGCTGAGTTACACTGTGCATTTAATCTTTTTTTATCTGTGTATTGCTCCTTGCTTGCCCTTGACAAAGTAGTTGTCCAATGTTTTGGTCTATTTGGTTGATGATTACTTTTTGTTACTGATTTCTTTGGTCAAAGTGTTTTTCTAAACCAATCATTTCTCTTTAGATTCCTTGAAAACAAACACTGGCAGTCTGAGTCCATGTCCTGTGATCTCCCTTCCCCAGGCACCTGCTGTCCTGCAGGACTGAGGCAGCTGCAGGTGTCAGACTTGGTTACAGTGACTCTGAGCTCCTGTAGGTGAAATTGTCTCTTCTGTACTTCTCCAAGTGCCTGGCAAAACATGATCCTGGCCCATGACTGGAACGCCCAGATATGGGGGGGAAAAAAGTGGGTTTGTGTTGGGTTTTTTTAATCAGCTTGGGCACAATTAAATGTTTAGCCTGGCTTTTGGGTGCTAAGATAAGGTACCACACGGCAGTTTTATCTCCCCAACTTCTGTTCAATTCCCTCACCCTTCCCCAAGCAACAGCAGGTTAAACTACCTCGTGAAAATCAGAATTAACAGTGGAGGTACTGAAGAACAGTGAAGCTACAAGAATACAGCCCTGCAGTGGCAGGAAAATAGACCCAACCATGAGCTCAGTGTTGGAGACAAGAGCTGTGCCTGCAGCAGGCTCTGGGACTTGACCTTCTCAGCCAGTTAAGAACAATTTTGGGGTCTTTTTTAGTGAATGTTAATGATTGACTTTATCATCTGATACTGATTGATGACACAATCTCAGTTCTTCCGAGAATCAAACTAAAGTAATATTTTATTGCCCTTTAAAGACTTACGGATATATAAGTAAAAATGTAGTGAATAACAACTTGAATTCAACTTTTCTTTCTCCTTTTTTTTAAAAGAAACAGTTTTTTTCCATGGCTTTTTTGTATTTCCATGCATAAGCAGAAAAGGGACCCATAACATGCGGGGGTGAAGGGTTTCATTTCCAAATTTTTTATTCGTATCAGAGCATATTCTATAGACTTCTTATGAACAAAGATTTGTGTGTATGATTCAAATGCAAGAATAGCTGCCCTTTTAAAATTAACATCTCAACAATGAAATGTCAAACCAAGGGAAATACTTGTTATATGAAACAAGACAAATGTTCACCTCAAATATGAAACTGCTATTTGAGCAGGGGTTTCTGATAGAAAAGAAGTCCCTGTGGTAGCTGTGGGGGTAGGGACTGTGTAGAGAAATGCCTTTGCTGCTATACTTAGTTTGGTCTCTAAAACAGAAAAAATGGTAAATTTTCTATTAGTGTGCAGGGTGAGTTCAACTTCTGTTAATGTCACTTCCGTGCATCCCTAAGAAATGAATGGATCTGATTACAGAACTTATTTTTATTGTCTACA
The DNA here is from genome assembly GCF_003984885.1 of Neopelma chrysocephalum. Taxonomy (NCBI): domain Eukaryota; kingdom Metazoa; phylum Chordata; class Aves; order Passeriformes; family Pipridae; genus Neopelma; species Neopelma chrysocephalum. The sequence goes on from NW_020897734.1 coordinate 3,823,684, forward strand.
ATTGTGATACAAAATGGCTCTTGCAGAAATCATTTCCCCAAGTAAGAAAACGAGCACTCAGTGATATATTGATAACGATGAAGTAAGAAATTTGAGAATTACTTCTTCACCTAAAATTCACGGTTTATTTCATAGTTTCACTGATGGAACTTTTAATTTTCTTCAATGACCAGTCACGACTCTGACCCCTCTGGTCTGTATACAGAAGTGTTATGTGCCAGCCTTGGCAGGTACAACCACAAACCAAATGAATGTTTTACAGAAGACAGTTTGCTTTTATAGTGATCACGCACTGATGTGAACATAGACTAAAAATAACAAATGTTGCTTTAATAAGGATTTTTTACAGTAGGCGTAGATATAAAAGTTTTTCAAATTATTTTCACAGGTATCACTGAACATTTCGTAGCTGTCTGTTACAGAAGCACCGCAAAGTGCTTTGAGTCTTTCGTTTATTATACACAGTTAAAATATATTACACTTCTGAAGGTATCTTAAATCACTGAACAGTTTTGCTAGCATCTTAATGAGCCAAATGGGAGTAAAAGGCAGTCCACATTCATGATGTGAATATACAGTAAGGTGTTTGACATCCTATGAACTCACTGCTCATGTTCTCAAAATAACCATGGTGATGAGACCTGAAAGACAAGAATGAAGAAATAAACACTTCAATTTCACTGAATAAAACATTTAAAATACAGTTTACCCTGTCACAGCCCAGAAAACAATGTAAAAGTGTGTAAATACATACAGAATGCATTTATACATACACTTAAATATTAGAAGTATTGCTCCAAGTTTTGATGTAGTCAAAATCCAACACTGAAGTGCTTTAGTTTATCTAATCACTGAATGTTAAAGAAGCTATAAATACTCCAAGCAATTACTGATCTCGCTATTGGAAAATCTTAACACTGAGATTTTGACTTAGGTGAGTGTAACAGTAGAACCCAAACCCAATTTTCATGGGGGCCAGTTATGGGCAGTGTCATTCAAATGCTGAATCATCAGTAAGGCAGATTAGTTGAAGGCTCCAAGGCTTTTTTTCTGCTCTGTGCAGAATAACTGATCAAAGACTAGTTTTACACAAAGATGTTAAGCTTCCTTGTCAGTCTGCAGAGAGAGCTTTCAACAGACTCTTTGTTGTGACCTTTAAAGAGGGAGGAAAAAAACCCTGCTCTGATAGAGGTTAAAAACAATTAAAACCAGAAGAAAGCAGGAAATGTGGGACTAATAAACCTACTCATGACACACCGAAAAGTTCACTTTAATTATGTGCTGATACAGGAAAAAGTACAAATCTGCAAGTTCTTAGCCATGGGTTATATTGCACAGGCAAGGGAAGAACATTAAGGCTCCTTGAATTCCAACCTTATGTAACATCACAATAATAATTTATCAGTTCTTGGGCAATCTCACTTTCTTGCAGGCTCAGATGATGTCAATGTAACAGCCTTTCACTGCAGAGAACTCAGCTAAAGCCTACAGAGCTCACCATGAATAAAGACATTTCTGAGACTATTTTACTCTCCTGCTACTACACAGTGATTTAAATTATTTACTTTATGAGACTGTGAAGACTGTGAAGCATGACAGAACAGAGCTGTAATGCTGCCTTCCATCAGATCAGCAATTTATCCATTAAAGAGGAATTACAGTTCAGCTATTTCTTAAGGTCTATACTGGCTCAGACAACCAGTGCTACCACAACTGCTGGAGGCCTTCATTTGGATTAATTCCATCATTGCAGAGTAACAACAGAGGCTTCTGGAGGGTGCTTACAGGAAAGCCTGAACCACTTGCACAGGGGCTTTCAGGCAGTAAAGGGTTTAACTCATTTCTGTAAATCAAATACTTCTCAAATGTCATATAGCCCAGCTGGTGTGGAATAACCACCCTTTTCAATTAAATGCTCCACAATCCAATCATACTTCCTTGTGGAAGAAAGTGGGTTCATCTTCTCAAGAACAATTGACTTCCTACACAAGCAAGAGTTGCACACAAAAAAATCTGTCCACTAAAAATACTGCCACCAAAGGAACCAAAACCTGTCAAAACTTCAGAGGGAATCAAGAAACAGGTTCAGTTGTTGGAAATGTATAAAGTCACATGGTTTAATACTGCAGTTGGCACCAGCAGAACCTGGAGTAATTTTCAAAAGCAGAGATAAAAACAGAGTGAGGATTACCATAAGGTCCTGATCTGAGAGTCCATCAGCATCAGCTTGGGCAAAGAGCCACAAGTGAGATTTCAAACTGCTTCAGCAGATTGACCTGTGAGTCAGCTGACTGTGCATGAACCATCAAGAACTTGCACCTTTCCCCATCACTACCTCACCTCTAGCTATCAGTTTGAAGCTGCCTAGCTCGTTTCCTGTAAATCCTCATTTCTGCCACGTAGTGGGACAGGAGAATTGAGTTTAGTGTGACTGTTCTTCAAATCTGAAATAGTTATAGAGAAATAGTCATAACAAATGAAATGTGCAACTTATCTATGCTTGCTAATGTAGGAGTTAAGTTACAAATCAGGAAGAACTGTGGATGGTAGTGGTCTCTTAGAAAGGATTTACAGTAACTTACTGCTACACACTTCAACTGTTTATCAAGAAGGCAGTGAGAATGGGGCCTTACAAACCAGCTCACAGGGGCTGGAGGGAGAAACACAGTAACACAAGAGCCCTACGTTCTGCAATAGAGTAACTATTGCAATACAAGAATAAGAAACAGGACGTTCCATTCAGTTTTGTTGGCAGATGACCGTGGTTGGCCCATCATCAAATGAAGGTAAAATTAACATGTAGAGGCCTGTATGTAATAAGTGTTGACTCAAATCTGGTCTAAAACACTTACAATAACTAATTTACCCTGCTGTCACCATGTCTGCAAATTAAGATATACATGGGGATGCAAAACAAAATGTCATGTGGTGCTTTGTCTCCATCCAGTTTCCTGAAGCCACAGGCAAACACAGCTGAAGTTTTCCAGACTCACAGAATTTGCAAGAAAACGTTAACAAAACCCAAAGTACTCACCTAAAACATAAGCAGCTACTAACTTTTGATTCACACTTAAGTGGAGGTAGAGAGGCACCAGGGATTCCATTTCCCCCGATGTAGGTAGCATTAGTGCTGCGACACACACCACTCCCAGGAAGACTGTTAGTAAACTAGGTCCCGACGAGGCAGTTCTGTTTTCTGAGAAGGCAAGACAGTACCAACTGTAAGGAACATCTGACCAAGAGAAACATTAAATACTCTGCAAAAACGTTTGCAGTGCATTGGAGCTGCAATACCCCGAGGTTCTTCCTTTCCCTTTGCAGTTTGGAGGGGGTGGAAAATGACTCTTAAACCCACCCTTCTAAACCTTCTGCATTTTGCAGTGGGGGAGGCTGCTCCCTGTTCTGATGCTGGGACTTGTTTTCACATGACTTCCCAAACCACTCCCTTCTGGAGGAGCAGAGCCTGCCAGGCCCAGCTATACTATAGCTATAGCTATATATACACACACACTCAGGACAGATGGGTGTCTCAGCAATGCCTGACATTTCCCCACGCATCCTCACTGCACTCCTTCATATGTTCCTTCAGTGATTAGTGATCAGTTAGGAAAGATCACCCAAAAGAGCTGCACAGGCAGGTAACTGCTTACACCTCCTGAGCAAAACCTGGCTACAGCAAGAGCACAGGTTCTTGGGCCAGATGAGTTCTCCTTCTTTCTTTAAAGGATTCACGGGCTGCACCCAACAGAACCAGTATAGATGCCACAAATCAGTAAAATTTGAACCTTCCTTTAAAAACCGTGAGAGTGAACCACTCTGACATCCAGTATCACCAGAATAAGGAAATGCAAACCACAGACAATAAAGAGTCCTTCATACCCTTTATTGCGCTGCACTTCAACAGCTGGAACCTACTCAAAGGCCCACTGTGTCATCTTTGAAAAGAGCTGTTAACATGTTAACTGAATACCTCCAACCAAATCCTTAAGTCCCATTGGAAATTAGCCAATGTTTTTATCATTTAATTCTATCCTCAGTGACCAGCAATATGTGCTCTATTTCAATTCCATAAATCTGTTATTTCCAGGTTGCAGGTTACATGCAAAGACTGCAGTCACTTTGTTTACTGCTCTTCTGTAAGCAATAAAATGTGGTCAACAAGGTTTTGAAGCAGAGTAGTAGTACTTGGATTAAGACCAGTATCAGATTGTTCAAACCCTCTGTCCTGGAACAACTATCACAGTAACATTTTGTTCTGTGAGTCCAGAGATCTTTGTAGGTTTGCTTTAACCGTGTATCCTACTAATATCTATCATCAGGGTTTTCTTTAGTACAAAGTATTTCACCAGCCAACAAACTCTGTATAAGTAGTGAAACAGGTTGGCTTTAACAAGAGAAACACCCTCAATAAGGTTCATCTATTTTCTGGAATTGATTTCTGTTGCTGTAATGAAAAATTAAACAGTGACAAGAACATAACAATATAAATCAGTAAAACTAACAGGACTATAGGCTGTCAAGAATCAGTTTAGATTCAATTCAGGTAGAACTTGATACTTTTTATCCTACCCCTTCAATTTAACTGTTTGGCCCAGGTTTTGCCCAAGACTGTTGATTTACTTCCTCACGTATGAGACAAGCAGAGTTTTCAGCTCCCAACTGTGCTCTTCTGTTCTTGTGGGACAGACAAAGGAGAGGGTGCAGAACAAGGAGCACTTCAGAAGATGTTTTGGCAATATTTCCTGCTCATCAGGAAACAGGGGATTACGGGTTTGGAACAAGCTCAGAAGGGGCATATGTTCTGAAAGAGCCCAAGGGGAAAAATAACTACCATCCTTTGGCAGATAAATTCCCATTGGCTGCACCAGAACTCCTGCTCCAGAGGAAGGGAGGATTCTCTCTCCAAGGTATGACATGCAAACACAGGGCAGAAAAGGGTCTTGGTTGATCAAGGCAGCACAAACAGAATAGCCACAGTTTGGGTTCTTGGGTACTGTCATCCCCCAGTGACAAAGACAGCAGTCTTACAGGTAAGTAAAAAGAATTCCTTTCAAATTTATTTTAGCCTATATTTAAAAAAATATTTTAGTCTTTCTAGTAACTCGAGTTATTGAAAACTGATTCAGAAGACAGGAGAGGTAAAAGATTTCAGCTACCTGGTTGACACAAAGTCTGCTCAAAAAAGACACTTTCAGCCAGGTGTTCTTTTATTCGTTTTTCCTCCTCTTCCTTTTGTTGTTGTTGTTCCTTTGCAGATGGAAGCAGAGTAGCAATAATCTCCTTTTTCCCTAATGCTTTCCTCTGGCTCTGCTCAGACACTTGTAGACGGAATTTATCTATCACACCATAGTAAGCAGCCCGAACATCTCTGTGACGAATCACACTGCAGAGAAAAACAACATTTTCAAACAGATCAACTAATAAGAAGCATGTATGGAATTACACCCTGTATCACTAAGTTTGTCCTCTTTCCCCCACGCACAGATAAACTGCAATAATCCAGATCCCCATTACCTCCTCCATCACTCAGTGATTCTGAAGATTTGATCTTGCCTTCTCTCTCCCCTCCATATTTCCCAAATATACAATAAGCTCCAATTGGATGGCCAAAAAGAACAGTTAATTCTTTATCTCAACCCACCTTTGCCTCAGTCTGAGGCTGAGCTGCCACCTGATGAAACATCAATTTATTGAAGTTGTTTGATGCTGGCCAATGATTTTAAAAGGTATGAGGGGACTGAAGTGGACAGGAAAGAAGTAAAGCAGGGCTGCCAAATACTTGGACAGGTGTTTGGCAAGCTGAAGTTCAGCTTTTTGAGGAAAACAGGCTCAAAGCTTTACAATTCTACATTCTCAGAAGAAAAACTCATTCCTTCCGTGGACAAGAGTCAGCTAGGGATTTTCAAAATCAGAAACCCACCATTATGAGCATGTTTGGAACCTATAAAAGGCACAGTTTTAAAATAGCACTGATCAAAACAGGCAAAACAGACCTCTGAGCAGTGCTCTGCTCAACTGCCTCCTCTCAGTATTTGTGATTCATCACGAAAATATGTATCTAGCATTAAAAAGCTCGAACATTTAGGTTTAAAATGGTATCAACTCTTAGGGTTAATAAGGATTTCAATTCTTTCTCCAAATGTTTCTTGTGAAAGGTTATTCTAAGTTTCTAAGGTAACAATAGCTAATCTGAAAAAAATACCTACAAATAAGTGGTTTGGTTTCAAGAGGGCTGCCATCTCATGAGGGGAAAAAAATGACTGTACCCTTAGTAACACAGGATAGTAGTTTCAAAATTGCTTCAAGGAAGGGATGGATTTTTGTGTTTCAGTCTTCATTTAAAGGAACTGTATCACATCAAGGTATCGACAAGCATTAGCACATAGCCAGTGCCTGCAACTGGTATCTAGTTTGAATAGACTATTCATCACAGGAACAGAGACCAAGTCATCCCCCCAGCGAGAAGGCTGCAGTGATATACCGAGTTTTACGTCACTTTAGAGGCAAATGAGTGTGCTTATGACAGCCTTTCAGCAAGTCAAGTGTTGGCTGGGCAACTGCCTTCACTAAAACAAAAAGCTTTTTCCCTCTGACAACCCTAATTCATAGAGCTCTCAGCATATCAGCACAGCAGATCAACTGATTTCTTCCTTTAACACTTCCTTTAAATTGGTGTTTCCACTCTTAGTACCATGGTACTAACTACCAACCTAAACAGAATCTTTACATAACACCGTGCTAGGAGAACATGTATCTGCTGCCAAGCAAAGAGATATTTTCTGCAGACCCTCATAAACAGATACATTCTCCTGTTTCTTTTTAGAGATCATTGCATAATTGGAAGCTCTGTAGAATATCTGTTTATCTGGCAAATGGCCACACTTGCATAGTACTGCTCATATCCTAGCAGTAAACACTGCCCTGAGACAGCAACCACTGGAATGGGATGGGGGTTTTCCTGCACAAAAAAATCCCCTTCAAACACATGTATGTCTTATTTTCCTTTATTTATTAAAAGACATTTGTTTAAGAATTTACACAAGCTTGATTATATTTGGTTAAAGTCTGCTAAAGACCACAATAGTTCACTGATACAGTGGTGTATTCTGACCCATTTTGTTCCATTTCTAGCACTGTTGCCCCTCCCCACTGAAACTTTTTAGTTTCATGTTTTAAACTTCCTTTTGATTTGGTGAGTCCTTGGAATTTTTCAAACTACACTTAAGGAAAACAGTCTAAAGGAAAGAGCCATTCCCCAAGCATGGTATTATTTATCTGACAAAAGATAGTTAATTCAATAGTGGGGTTTTCTGCATATGGCCATTTGTTAGCCAGAGATTCCAGAAGGTGTTTTACAGTTTGGAAAATTTCTATTCAAAAAGCTCAGTCTACTCTTTTAGGTACCTACACTTTCTTCAGCTGTATCTGTACATCAGCACAGAAATAATGTGGCAAATACAAGATAAAAAAAGTTGGTCTATTTTAGCTTATACACCTACTCTACTCCAAATTACAGCAGCCTGCAGACCCTGTACATTACTGTGGTCACTTGACCAGCCTCCTTGTTTTGTCAGTTATTGGGTTGGGACCTGACAGGAGAAGCAAATAAAGGGGAGACACAGAGATCTGAGAACGGGAGGGGTGGTCAGGGTGAAAGGTAGGCAAAAGTATCTTAATTAAACATGGCCCAGGAAAACGTGCTCAGCAGAACTGCATACATTTCCATTTTGCCAATCTGCAAACAAGTTATTTCTCACAAAGAAATCCCAACCCTGGGGGTCTTGCTTTTCTTGTTATTTCATACAAAAAGGTATTCAGAGGAGGCTCACATTCCTCTCACTGCTGGTTTACAGACTCCACTACAAGATGCGTTTACTGGCAATTTATTTATGCCCAAAGACAAAATTAAAGAATATTGTAATACCTCTGCCCTAGAGTGAAAGAACAGCAAAAACCAGACAGCCACAAGTACACAGGAGATTAGGAAAACACTACAACTTTATCCAAGTTATATTTTATATGCATGCTGTCATTTACTACCTCTTAAATAATAAAAGAAATTAAGATAATAAAATGTTGTATATTAGAAAAAAACCCAACCAACTTTTACTTACATATCAACACAGCACTGAGGCTTCACTGCACCAGTAGCATCAACCACCGCATATTTATTTGGGGTTGTACAAAGAACTGCAATGAAAAGGACAGGAGTAGTAACAAATCATGAATTAATACCTCACCAACTTCATCAACAGATACATGTAGAGACACGAGTTTGGTTTTGTCACAGATATGATTTGTTACATGAATTATAATTGGACTGTTCAAGATCACCAACTAACCCTTAAACAGAACTTAACCTAAGAAACCCACCTTTGAATTTTAAGGCAAACTCATAGGGGTTATATAGAGTCAACACCTGCTTGTGTGTCGACTGGTCATCTGCATAAAATATAAGTTCTGTAGGAAAAACAAAAACAGGAAGATTTCCTTCCACTAACTCTGGCTGTCTTTTTTGTTGCTGCATTGGCACTGAATCCTCCTTGCTGCTTCTTGTGTTCTTATGATTTTGAATCCTCAGAGACTTCAGTTTTTGAATCGTTTAAGAATTCCAAAGCATTTTGGCAATTCTAAAGGAAAAAATGGAAAAAAAAGAGAAAAGGCAAGAAGATTATTTCCATAAGTCTATTCTAAACTGAGGCAGTCAACAAAGGTGTAAAAATATAAAATGTGATGCTTGATTATGAATCTACCTCTCCTTATGTTCCTTCAAAAATACTGATATATAAAAAATATTTGCATTATGTTTCCATCTATTTAACAAACTGCTATAAAATAAATGGATAAACACCTCTTCAGTGTATCATGGCAGCATTTGGGGTCCCAGTCCATGACTTGGGCTGCTTATACTGGTTCTTTACAACACAAGCCAAACAGGGAAAACAAAAAGATATTCCATCCCATGTCCCATGTCTCGGGACACCAGCACTTAAGAAAAAGCAGAGCAGAAATGAGGAAACATGACATAAGTAGGAGTCACTGTTTAGGCAGAAACCTCTCCAGAGGCATGACCTCCCCGGATGAGGAATAACAGCCCAGGTATCTGCTCACCCAGGTATGTCAAATCCCAGAAATTCAGAACAAAGGAATGAGGAACATCTTCCCGGTTTGTTTAAACTAAACTCCTGTTACAACTACATGGTAGTTACATGCAATGAATTGAAAAATAACTGGGATGAGCAACACCAAACAGATATGGGATTTACTGTTTGATTAAAAAAGACAACAGGTTTTCTGCCACCACTGCCTCCAACCAAAGTACAACCAGTGCAATTCTCCCTCTGCCACCCGCACAGTTCTGTTTTATTTTGAGTGACATTCCAGAACTAAAACCAGAACCCATGACCCAATCGAGCAACAATCCCAAATGTAATTCATAAAATAAAATTAAGGCCAAACTCCTCAGCACACATACCACTGACTTGACACATGACAGACAGAACAAAGTCTTCTCCCCCCCCAAGAACGTCATATTTTATTGCAGCTCTTGTAGGTTAATTATCAAACTGAAGGTGTCCTTTGAGGTTTAACTTTACAGTAGAAAATATTAAAAGAACAAAAAGTTCCTACTGACTCATTAGCTGTCATTTCCACTTCCAATGAAGCTTTATAAACAAGGTAAATTTCAGCTGTTCTCCAGTCCAATAAACTGGTTTCGTTGCACCTTAAAAAATTTAGTTTCTGAACTTTCTAGCACTGAGTAGCCCAAACACTATGAACAATCAAAACCAAACGCTTATTTCGGCATTCTAAACATCATGATGATCACATTTCCAAGCACCAGATACAGGTTTCATACTTGAAACATGACACAGGTTCACATGTTTACTAGAGTGTATCTGTCACACCATCAGATTTACAGGTTCTGATTCTTATTCACAAACTAAGCTTTTAAATTTATTTATTTATTTATTTATTAAAATAGCAAATTATCCCTGTAGAATTTAAATTCATGGATCTCACTGGAATGTCTTTCCCCACGATCCAGTTTCTTTTCAGAGTACAAGTTCGTTTCCACTTCACTGAAATGCTACTAATAATATTCTGAAAACAAATCCCCAATGATAGTGTTCCAAGCTGATGTTCTGTTACCTTATTAAGAAAAGACTAGAAAAAGAAATGGCTCTGTGAGTGCTTCTTAGAATTTTGGTGAATCCCTTTTGTTTCAGAAGAATCAACAAACTCTTGTGCAGCAAGTGTGAGTATTATTTCTTGAACAACTTTATGTACTATTGCAAAGTGAGGTTCATTGTTCCATTCAAACATATCAGGACTATATGAAGAGCTAATGTGGAAAAACTACCAGCAAGTAAAATAAAAAATAACTTCTTTTGATGCTTCTCATAGGTAGAAGATTAAGAATTATTAATTTTTTTTTACCCAAAATTAGCTCAATACAGTATGCAGTAAGAGTAGGTTGGAATCTTTGGGTCTCATACTTATCTACATTGTGTACACTGTGTGTAACAGAAATACAGGCAATCTTTGCATTAACCACAGGAATTTTTACTGAATAAATGTTTCAAACTACCATACAACCAACAGCAAGCTACTGCTACATATCTTAAGTGACAATATTTAATAAAAGTTTTAAATATTATTTATAATAACCAATATTATTTGGATGCTTCAGTTTTTTATTTAAACCCTGTACATGCTTCATTCCAATTCCTGGCTTCATACCACATCTCCAGTTTCTTCAGCTCAGCCAGTGGCAAGTGTTTAGTGTCCAAAACCCCACAAATGACTATCAGTGGAGGAATGGATCACTAAGCCTATCAACAGGCTCATTTTTCTCACACATCCATTGAAAACAGTGCACAAAACTCCCTGGATTCCAAAACCTGCACACGGAAAGCCACCAATCTTAAAAAAGTATATCCCGTTATTGCTTCCTTTTCTTATTTAACTTGGCTGGACGAGGAGTTACCGCCCGAACTGGCAAAAGGAATATCTGGCAAACCCAGGCCTATAGTAGACATGTTTGCTGACACAGCAGTGTCATTCAGGATATAAATTTCTGAATTCCTAAGCAGGCAACCAGCATCCTTTTTCCTTTTTGAGACAACAGTTCTAGCTTAGAAGTCACCTTGCTGGGACATCTCACCAAATGACAGCAGTAAAAGCACTTTTCCCAAAGACTGATTTATAAAGCACACACATGCTGGGGAGACGTGACAGTTTAGTCTTGATAACACCACACCTTTTGCATCAACAAGAAACTGCGAACACTTTTAAGGAGTGTATGTGTATCACCACAACTTCCCTGCCCAGATTAACCCCACAGCAGCTCTCACGGTCAGAATAAGGTCGTGTAGCCCAGCCAGTTCATTTAGAAGAAACTCAGCTGCCTCTCTTCCACACCAGGACCACTAAATTTCGCAGTCAATAGTCACCACAATTCCTCGCCCAACATAAATCTGTATCAACCCCGGATCTGTGGTCTCAGCTCCGTGACCTGCACTGCACAGACGGGTTTCTCCCAGCACTGCCAATGACGTTCCTGCAGGAGCAGGGATCTGTCAAAGGTAATGCTGGTTACAGGACATAGGCCAGTGTGTAACACCTGCACAACACCAGCTCGCTTCCCAGTGCTCTCTGAAGTCCAGACAAACAGTTGTCGCTGGCATTTTCTCAGCACAATAAGGATCTTTCCTCCCTGATGTTACTAAATATATACTGCTGGTGTCACAATAGCACAGATCTGCCAGCGTTTCCTTTGAAATCCCTTTCTTCATAAATTTAACTCGACAGAGAAAAACATGAAGTGAAACATAACTTCTCTCTAGGGTCGGAAATAACCCTGATCATGATTTGCTTTTACTTAACAAGTACCTGCTGAATAAATAAACCAGCTGAAGAAGTTTTTTATTCCCATTTTAACTTCCAGCGGCCTCATCACCATGGCTTCCCAGTGCATTTGTTGGTTGTTTTTCTTCCTAACAACTCCAAATAACTCTACAGAATGTCATCGGGTAAACACTTTATTCGGAAGAAAACCTCTTTACAGTCATAGTGTCCACATTTTTCATTTAAAAATTGTCTAATTACAGTGTAATCTATTTTTGTTACATCTCATGATCTACCCCCTAAATCTACGTGAGCCTTTCTACACTACACACTCAGTAAAACTGATGCCTTTTGAGTGCCTATTTACAAAATAAACCCAAAGTCTTCTTCAAAATTCCCTCCTGTGTCAAGCTGAGCAATCACTTTGAGACACAGGCAAACGCAGCACGGGATCTGAAGCTGATCCATTAGCATTTTGTTTCTCCAAAATGTTTTGAAGGCCTCAACATGCGCTTACGCAAAACAATGTTTAAACTACCTGCAATTATCTGGGAGAGTCACCCAACAGGAGAGCAACAGACCCAGCAGCCAGGATGGCTGGATTCCATTATTGCTAACTCTGTCACTGACACTCCATGACCTTGAGCAAGTTGGTTAACCTCACCTCAATTTGCTGATCTACGAAGGCACATATTCTGCAAAGGATTTCAGTGGCCAGACGGTCCCATTTGAACTGGCAGAACTGCTCTGATACTTTGCAAAGCTGCTACTGTTTACCCCTTCACAGGGTGATGAGAAATGTAATTAGTAACTGTCTCCAGGATGCTGTAAAATGAAATAGTCTTGGAGCGTTACCTATTAGCATGGATGACTAAAAGATGCATAAATCATGCTGATACTGACAGCAAAATTTATTAGGACCACACTATTCTGTCTTTCATTTTTTTAAACGCTGAAGAGGTGACTAACAAAAAGAAATATTCAAACGCAACTAAAAGGCATGCAAAAGCAGTGAAAAATGAAATAACAGCTGTGCACTGCTTCTGATCCATTCCGGCTCAGAAGACTCCTAGGGAAGACTTTCAAGGGCACATCTGCCTTAGTCTCTATTTTCTTACTTTAGTCTCTATTTTCTCACTTTCAGGTTGTGTTTAATGCACTAAACCGCCTGATTTTCAAACCTCTGTTGTGCTCATTAGCACGACGTGGCCCCGAAACGCCAAACACTCTTCCCCGGGAGAGCGGCGGGGGGAAAGGCGTTCCGATCTGCTCGTACCGCCGGCAGGGCACGGCGGTAATTGCACACTCCTAATTGATCCTCTTTGTTCTCCAGCGAGGAGCAGCAGCAGCGATCGGGGCTGAGGCAGCTGCGCGATAACGGCGGCTCCTGGAGCCGGCCCTGCCCGGCACCTTCCCCCGCACGGCCCGGGGCGGGACCCGCCCCGCAGCCCTGCCCGGCACCTTCCCCCGCACCGCCGACCCCCGGAGCGACCCCCGGCCCCGCGGGGCAGCGGCCCCAGCCCGGGGGCCCCGCAGCGCGGCCGCCGCCTCGCTCCCCATCGCGGCCCCGCCGGGCCCGGGGCCGCCGCCGAGGGCAGCGAAGGGAGGCCCGGCCCGCGGGGCCGCCCGCCCGCCACAGGGCAGGACGGGACGGGACAGCGCAGGGCAAGGCAGGACGGGGGTCTCGCTGGGCTCCGCCGCCCCCGCCCCGTGCCCGGTGTGGCCCCCCAGCCCGACTCACCCGCCCGGGGCCGCTCGGTGGGGCTGGCGCGGCGCCCCTTTGTCCGCCCGTCACTGCGGGCAGCGCTGGGGCTGCCGGGACCGACCGGCCGCCGCCGCCGCCGCGTCACCGCCCCGCCCGCCGCCCGCCCCCGCCGCCATGTCGGGGCTTCCCGCGATCGGGGGTGTCCGCGGCCGCTGCCCGGGGCCGCTTCTCGGTACTGCCCCTCGGTACTGCCCCAGCACCGCGAGTGCTCTCGGAGCGTCCCCCGCCGCCCTCCCGGGCGGCCCCGCCGGCTCCGCGGGCAGCGCGCGGGGTGTGCGGCCGGGCCGCCGCTCCTCACCTGCGGGAAGGTGTTTTTGATAGTAATTTACCTCATCTCGTGGTTCTTGAGGTTTAACCCGTCCTGGAGGGGTTCCTCCCCTCTCCCGGCTCCTCGAGGCCGCCGTGTTTCCTTGCCGGGGTTGCAGCTCCGGAGCTCCGGCTCCCCCCGGTGCTGCCCATCGCCTGCACGTCCCGCGGTGGAAGGGTCGCTGTCCCACCCCGCGTGAATCACAATAAAAGTATTGACAACTCAGTCGTACCTGCATGACCGTACAGCAGCACGGCTTAAATGGGGCACGCTGTCCCTGTCAACAGCTTCTCATCCTGTTAACCTTTGTTCTGTATTCCTCTTTCATCAAATTAAACTAGTTGTGGACTTCAGCTCATTTTATGCATTATCCACTATATTATCTTCCTTTGGTTTTCTTCCCAACTTCGGCTTTTGAGCCCTGTATGATAAAAATAAACCCATGCGTAATCACCACCCAATATCATCCCCAATTTTAAGATTATTAATGCAGCAGAATGTTTTCGTTGCAAGTCAGGTGGATAATTAAGATTTATATTGAGCCATCCAGTCAGCAGGATTGCAAAATCTTTTACCCATTACCAGGCTTTACCCACCAGTGAAATGAACACACATCCGTGGTGAAATAAACACAGCAGCCATGAATGTTTCACAATAATACCATGAAACAATCCAGGACAGGAAGCAACACATTTTGTCTATTTAAAGTCGTGGAAGACATTAAATAAAGAAATTCTATACAATGCATTTTCTAATTTAGCCAAGTTGTGTATATTATCACTTACGTTTTTCTGCTGATCTAGTGGTTGCTAGTAGTTCATTAAGAATTCACAAATTACATAATATTGTTAAATTATTATATATAGAAATTATTATCTTGTCAGAATTTCTGAAAATGTATGCAGTGAAAACTGGTAAAATACGTTTTTTTTGTTTCTTGATGAGTGTCGATCATTTAACATGTTTTAACATGTTAAAGATTTTAACAGGTTTAAAATAAACTGGAATTCTTGTTTTTAAATGGACTACCAGACTTCAGCCTCTCAGGATACATTCAGAAAATTATTATGTTTTTACTGAATATTAATCCAATGCAGGGTGTTCCTGATTTTGGAAATCTGTCTCAGCACAAGTGGCAGACATAAACATGCTTCAGAGATATTCAAAATAATAACAAATAGAATGATGAAATTAGAAAAAACATAATTTAAAAGGACTAGACTGAAAAGCCCATTAATTAGCCACTTTGGATATTTTCCAGCTCATCCAGCTCATTTGAAAAGAAAGCTCAGACTCTCTAAAAGCAGCTTTAATATCTTCCTCTGCAAGTTTCCCAGTATCCAACTTTGTTCTGCCACATATTTAATAATGTTTCCATACACCTGCTGAAATCAAGACTCATGGTGGTCTCCTTCCTCTCCCACCCATCTATCACTGCAGCTTGTTTCCAGGTTATTTTGTGATTTCAAAAGCCCTGTGTTAACTCAAATTCAGTGTGAAAACCTGTACGTGTGTGAGTAGGAGTCAGTGGTGTTCTGTCCTTGCTGCTGGTGCCTGTTACTTTGGAGAGCACAAACCCCCATCCCTGACAAGTAACATGCCCTTGGGAGAGATCCTGCACATCCCAGACATTCCTAAAGGTACGTGTGTGCCATCGCTGTTGAACCAGCACTGACGTGTGCTAAAATATCCCAGAGCTGTTTGGTTTAGGGCACACACAAAACCTGGCTTGGCATCATCCCACTGCTCTTCTCCTGCCTTGCAGCAAGGCTCAACTGCCTCGGGGGGATGGAAAATGATGGAGAGGATTTGAGGATTCATGCAGGGTGCCCACATTCTGTGTGCTGTGGGAAGGCTGCTCAGCTGCGCCGTGGGAGATGGAGACTGCTGCCTTGTGTGGCAGTGACTGGGATTATCTCAGATCTGTGGGAAGTTCTCTCCTGTATCATTAGGTTATTGTTTCTTCTGCTTTCTCCTTTTTGGGCTGCTTTATTCTGCCCGAGTAATTAATTATTTCTGGGATCATAGGCAGATTGAGGTTGAAGTCCTTGTTAGGATGCTGGTAGAGCAGGGAAAAGACAAGAGGAGAAAATGTGGATGGAGATGATGACAGAAATACAGATGCAAAGGAGCACAGACATAAGATGCAGCAAAAAATCTGCAACAAGTTTGCCAGGTCACCTCAAATGTGATCTGAGGTGTAAAAATATGCTGTCTCTGTAGCTAATGTTTGGTCCTCTGATTTTTTAACATACCTTGGAAATCACTGTGAGTTACCTAAAAGCACTGGCTAGTCTTCTGTTACATAAAATATTGCCTCCTTACAGCATGAAACCTGAGAGTGGAGTGTGCAGATAGGGAATGCTCCTGAATGACTCTGTGGTGGTTTTGGTTGCTGTGGTGATTATCCATCTGTTTAAATACTTTATACGGGAGATTCACAACTCATTTATCATGGAGAAGATTTTCTTAAGTTATGAGAAACACAGCATTATGCCTGATTCCTGTAATTTTTCATACTTGATTAGCAAAAAATTCCACTTATCTGCCGTGGCATAAGGACATGGTGTATTATTTAGGTGTAGAGGGTATGGCAGGGGGTTCTGTGTTTACCACTATCCCAGTAGGCCTGGAACATTGGCACATGTGTGGTGGTTGTGTAGTTGGAGAGTCTGACTGCAAACACTTCATTAGGGACCTCCTCTAATGAATCTTCAGTCTGAAGCAGTTACACAAAATAATGTTTACAATATTTTTACCAAGTCTGATAGGAGAAGAATGAGTGAGCACAACATTATATGTATCTGAATCTTACCAACAGCTCGTAATGCATTTAATTCTTAATAATGAATATTCTTAATGTGATATTTTGTTTTTCTTGACAGTTCCCTTCTCCATGGAACAACATGGCAGATCTTCTTAGGCTTTGAAGACACTCAGGAAATGACATCTTTGGCTTTTTTCAAATGATGTATCTGCTTTTCCATTCACGCCCATGTTGTGATTTTTTTAATCTCGTCTTCCTGCAGAAGATGATTTGAACTTTCTTTCTAATTAATACCAATTTATAAAACTAAATCCTCATAAAAGATAGTTTTTACACTTTAAAAGACTATCAGAAGAAACAAAATACTGCATTCAAACTACCACCTTAAAGCAGCATACGTGTTCTGACTTACGACAGAAGCAAGAGTTGCTCAACCTAAACTGTCCAAGCTGTTCCTGTAACTTTAATTTACCAGTAAAAGATTTTTTTTTTTACTTGCTTATGTGGAAGCTTTTCAATTTTCCCCCCCTCCTTGGCAGCGTGCTGTATTCCCATTCCCTGTCACTGGGGACTTAGACATACTAGTGTGTATTTTTCGTGTCAGAGGTTAGACTGTTTGCTTTTATGACTAATGATGTGGACCTGGGGAGCCACATATCTAAGCACCGTTGAGGAAATATCTAGACCTCTGTTAAAGTGTAATCCCTTTCTGGGCATGGCTGTACAGGAGAGTGAAGACAGCTCAAAGATCTCTCTGCCCATGCTCCCCAATGGCCGAAGCCAAGCCACTTCCACCTTAGGAGTCCTTTAGCTCAGCTCTCTGAGGATGTGCCTATGGACACTGGGAGCACAGCGTGCCAGAGAGCCACATTTGCTGCAGAACAGATAAAGTGATTTGGGGAAAATATAGCCTAAAGAGTAGCTGTCTTTAAAACGCTAAATGCAAACAAGAGCAGGTTTCATGCATGCTCAGCAAATAAGGCCAATATATGATTTAAGGGATCAAGTCCCTCTCAGATCTGGTACTGAGTGAATTTTGCCCACAATGTGTTTGCATTACACTTCAGACAGGTATCAGGGTTTACTTGCTTGTACTTGGTGTCTTACGGTTCTTGGTGTGGGAGCTCCTGACGTGCTGTGATCCCTCAGCTGTATAAGAGAAGCCATAATTGAGTCTTAGACACTGAGGTATTTATAATCACTTTGAAACCTCAGAGAGAACAAACAGTTAGAGGTTTATAGGCAGTCATCATCTTTATGAAGTGTTGGATCTATTTCTGCGTTGTCTGCAGAACCCTGCTGAGAATCTCTGTGTCCTGCTCATTGGAAAGCTGCAAACCCAGCATGGGCTCTAGTTTTTTCCAAGGATGTGCGCATACATCTCTTATAAATAAGCAGTTATGGTTGTTTCATTAGACCTCTAATAACATCTCTATTTTATTTTCCTTTCAAAGATGTTTATTCAGTGTTGACACATATTTATAATATCATCTCAACAGTAAGAGTCTATCCTGTCAGATTTACAGCTATTATAAAATATGATGCTATCTGCATACAAATGGATGGTGGGAGCCCTACAGACATTTCCCCTATTATTACTGCCTAAGGAAGCAATAAAAATTTAACATTTACCATTGGGAAACACCTGCAGAGATTAAATTAAAACTAGATTATATGCTTATCAGTTATATGTTACAAAAGCAAACTCTTTGGAGATTAACATAAAAACCATTGTTATCAAAATCTTATTAAAAGCTTCACTTAATACGATCCATTTTGCACCTCGGCTGCAAAAATGTTCCACGTGTGTGACTTGCTGAGTCTTTGTGCAGCTGGTTGGGGGGAGAGGCAGGGCAGCTTTGCTATCACCTCAGCAAATGATATTTGGATTTGTTGTTAAAAGCAGGTACCGTTTGTCCTTCTCCCTCTGATCCTGGCCGCTCTCTGAAGGGCTCTCCACACTGCACGCTCTGTTTCTTGAGCACGGCGCCAAGGCAGGCTCCCGGCTTCCTCATGGAGTTCAGCTGCGAGTTACTCTGGAGAACACTCGTCCTTCCTGCTGAACTCGTTCCTTATTATGGTCAGCAGGACCAAGACAAGGGATTTGAAGAGGACAGAAGTCGAGAACAAGGAACTGTTGTTGCTGCCAAGCAGATGGTCTCATGCTTAGTTTGTGCAGCCTTTGGTAAGTTGCAAACATGCTGCAGAAAAGAGAGACCTGGGAGGCAAATGGGCTGGACTTGATCTCTGACCTGGAAATTCAAAAAAACTCTGGATTTGAGCTTTGCTGCCACCAATGAGAAGCTTAGAGTGCAGATAATCTAAGTGCACTGGCTCAAAGAAGACGCCATCAGCGCAGATCCTACCGGTGCCCAATTTGAACACACAGTGGTTAGGGTTTATTTCTCCACCAGGTATTACAGTGACCCCTTTTACTCCAGGCATTAGAAGCAACCTGCCTTGGGCATATTCCAAATTGTGTATGGGAGGGTACAACTCAGCAACAGCCACATCCTGAATTACTTACATGAAGGCCAAAACAACTCTTTGATTATGGAGATCCTACTGAATTTGGTGGATCTGAAGAGTGTGACACTAACAAGAAATTGAGAACATTGTTTCTGTGACTGTAAAATAACTCGAGTCATGTAGTTTACCAAAGGCCAAATTCTGAAGGGGATTAGGGAGTATAGACCATGGTTTCCTCAAGACATTTATCCTGAAGACAAATTTCATGTAGGGACCCCTGGGACATTTTTTCTGACCTCTTACCATCTCCTCTGTTGTGTTGGCACAGACAGTTAAGTGAATCAGGGCAGTGGGGGAATCCAACTTAAAAAAAAACCCAACAATGACTTAGGTTTATAAAAATAGACAAAATACTGCATAGACCCCTGAAGTGGGGGATGCAGAGGCAAAGTGTAGCCAAAGATTAGGGGACTAGAAATAGCTGAAGCTTCCTTTGCAGGGAAGAAAAAATGTCTGTGCAACCATGGCCTAACATTTTAAGTAATAAGAGTTTGCTGGCCCAGCTGATTTTCACTGAAATAGGTTAGGGACTGCTCAAACAAGTATATCCAGATCAGAGGGGTGGTAACCTATTGCTGGGCAATGCTCACCAGCCTCTGGGCAGACTGGGGGAGGACTGTGCTGTCAACACAGCTGGATTTGGGAGGAGACACATGTCCACAGACTGACTCCCAGTGCTGTCACAGCCTAAACCAGTCTTGCTGTGAGCCTCCCTCCCAGAGCAGCAGCTGTAACCTGCAGTTTGCCTTCCCTCGTGCCTGCAGGGATGGGCTGTACATTAGCATTTTTATAATAAGCTTTCTCTCTAGGGGAGGTAATGACCAGATCTGGTAACTTCAGCAGAAGCCATGGGTGCATCCCAATGCTGTGTGGGAGCCTCCGTTCTGTCATTTTACTTGGACAAATTACTGTATTTAACTTGGAAAGGCCTCCTCATGTCTCTTGCTCGGCTTTCAGGATCTGAGCAGAGTGAATTGCAGACAGGGGGATTTAAGATTTCATTTTTCAAAAATGACATGCATTTTTCTATGTACATACATATAGCCAAGATGTAGAAATTACTTAACTGTAGTCTGAATTTTCCATCGTCATTATGCTAAATAATTCACTTCTCCTGCCACTAGAGGTATAACATTCACTTGAACAAATACCAAAGGAAACATTTAGTTGGAAACCTTGCCCATATTAATATTTCATTTTTCAAACAATGTTTTTGATCTGGGTGTTTTTGGAGGCCTCAGCCTACTTTGCCCACTCCTGTTGGGCAGTCTTTCTTTTATTGAACTACAGCTGGCTACTCCTGAGATGAAATGCCACTTTGTGATTAAAGAGTACAGAATTGAGTGCTCATTTAAACTGCATAAAAAGCTAAATTATAGTATCAGTCATCGTATCAATCATCTGTGACTGCCTTATATGCAGGCTTGTACCAACACATTTGTAAGTCTCATTCTACATCAATTCTGGTGCAAATTTACATTCATTCTAAAATGCAAACATGACGAAGTTTATTTTAAGTGAATTTCCTTTTTTTTTTTTTTTGGTGTAATGACCGACTGTAAGATATAACCACCCTTTTGAAACTCATGAAAATGCCGTGGGGACAAGGACAGCAGTGAAGCTTCCAGATTTCCTCTGGCACTGGCAGGACAACTGATGCGAAACCTGGGGTTTAATTGCAGACCTGTGGTGCCTACGCGGACTGAGTGCAGCCCAAGGGATGGCTCAGCTCAGGGGTCACGGCTTCTGAGTAAGGAGGTCTAAATTACACCTAACTGAAACCTGGGGGGGAGTCTGTTTGAAGTTTGTAACCTTTCTTTCACGATTTCCTGCCGCGCTTAGCGGCAGGCTCTGCCCGCCGGGTGCTGCCTGTGCAGTGGTTGCTGTGGGAACTCCCCGCTGTGCCATCACCATCCCTCTCCCTGCCATCGGCAGGGCCCGCTTCGCTTCCCACTGCATTTCCACAGGCTGCTTTCCACCTCCTCCTCAGCTCTGCCCGAGGAGCGCAGCCCAGCCAGACACCAGCGTGCCAGCTCGGGAGGGAGCGTGGGGAAAGCCAGGTGACGCCAGTCCAAGCTGCAAATCCACATGGAAAATGAGCCCTGAAAGCAGCCTTCCTTCCATGTTCTCCCTGCAGCAGTGCACCCACCTCGCTCCAGGGAGAAATGGGAAAAAGCAGGAAATTCCACCATGAACGCCGCAGGAAGAGATCTCTTCCACTGCTTTCGCAAAGTTTAGTTATTGTTATTTGGGGTAAAATTGCAGTTTTCAGAAGATAAAAATAAAGGCATGGTGGATAGGCTGAAATGTGTGTTTTAATTTAGAGTCTCTTGCACTGCAGCACGGCAACCCCGTGTTTATAGGCACTGTGCTACATGTCACAGGAAAGTTATTTTGGAGAGCAAATATTGAAACAAGATACCAGATGTTCTCAGAAGTTTTCCTTTTCCTCTAAAATGAAATTTTGATAAAATTATTGATTACTTGAAGCATTTCATTACAGTAAAAGTGGGCTTTGGCTGGGAAAGGTGTTTCCAGTGTAAGTGAAGCACAGATCCTCATAAAACTCCTGGTCTAGTGCAGCCCTGGGTCGCTCCTCTCCCCATCACTACACTGGTAGCACAGTTTGGTATAGACCACATACATATTGCACTTGGTGTAGTCTTATTTTTAGCTTCTTTGTACTTTTTTGTAATAATACTTATAAATTCACCAAAGTCTTATTACACTCACAAGAAATATTTTACTATGACAAACAGTGTACAGTTGGGAAAATTTGGATTGTATTATGATAAAAGTCAATAATACCACTGAAATTATAGCAATGGAAGATAAAATCAGATCCACAGAATTAATTGAAAACAACAGCACTGCTGTCTGACCTTAGTTCTGTCCTCTATACAGTCATTAGCAAGACTGTGCTGTTTATTTACAGCTTCCCCCTATTGCAGACCCAATCTTAGCAGTAAATTCGATTGCAAAAGTATTTTCACTGAAGCAGTTGTGTTTAGAATAACATTACCAACATGCTTTCTCCCCAAAACCAAGGAAATTGGTGGCAACTTTGTATGCTTTGTCCACAATTTTGATAACTCTTCCCAATGATACAGTTTACAGTCAAGTTGACCTTTATGGGTTTCACAGCTAAGGCAACAGTTACATAAAAAGGATGAATGAGCAACAACAAAAGAGGAAGGCTGGGATCATATAATCTGAACACCAGAACTGCCTGCATTTATACTTTACTATTTCAGTAAAGAAGGCAGCATGGAGAATGGTTAAAGCTCATGGCTTTAAGTAAGGAAATGGAGGTTCTGCTCTCATTTCTGCCTTTTATTCCCTGTATTGCTCTGTGTAAGTAATTTAAGACCAGACTGCAAAAGTCACCTAACTTAAATTAAAAAAAAAAAAATCAAACTTGTAACTAATAGTCAAAATTATGCTGAGTGATGAAGAAAAGGGGGCACACAGCAGTCAAGGTGATTTTCAATGACAAAAATGCCTTTGGCTCCTACTGATTAGATGTTGATTTCTCCCTCAGTGAATGCGAATAAAATACACCATGTGAAGCACGTTGGATGTGAGTTGGTTTACATGACTGTTAAACAGTTGGGATTAATATTTGTCACTAAACCAAAATATTGGCAACTATACAAGTAACAGGAAAGCATCACTTGCTCAGTCTTATTCATTGTTTATGCTCCCCTCTTTAGTTTTCGCTGAGATACAAAAGGCTCAATTTTCACACAAACTAATAATTTAATTATTACTAGAGATGTCTGACATGCCTGTAATTATGGTTGGTAGAAGGGTTTCAATTTGTTAGGATCCTAAACCAGATCTGGGCTCATCTGGAAAGCTTCTTCCTGTCTGGCGATGCTTGGTTTTAACTGGACCTTCTTTCCTTTCTCTGCAGGATTTTGGGGTGGACACCTGGGATGGCTTAAGCCACTGGATAAAGTGCAGGTCCCCTTGAAGGAGCAGCAAATAGTCCCTAGCCTTTGAGGCCAGAAATTCATACTTTCTTCACTGACTTCTCAAAAATTGACATGCTTGTCCCTCTCTCCCAAGACTCAGAAGGAAAGGGTTCCCGTTGGAGAAGCAGCAGGTTGGCCTCGATGCCACTCAAGCCCTCAGAGTTTTTGCTCAGCTGCTGTATTTGAGGCCTGCCTACTTCTGATTATAATTAAAATATATTTATAATTAAATATATTTCTGATTAAAATATCTTCAGAGCCAACAATGTGGGGTATTGGCACACATAACTCTGCGGGGCTTGCTGAAACAGTTTGCTTAGAGTTTCATTGACCTTGGCAGCAGTAAACAATAGGGTTTCCAGAGGGGGGACTGAGTTTCTCTGTGCGTTTGTTGGGCTAATTCTTGGTTCAGGATTTTTTTTCCCCACTATTGTCCGTCAAAATTTTGGCCTATGTAACATAGTGGTGACTGATGCTGAAATCCTCTGATGCCTTTTGGAGATGCAGTAGAAGCAATTTCCAGCCCATGTCACAGGAAATTTGCATGTTCCTATGAATAAAAATTAAGATGAAAGCAGGGTGTGTGGGAAGACCTGGTAGTGACAGAATCATTCCCAGCTGCTTTCTTGGTTGGAGAGTAATCACAAAATGAGGATTTTTACCACACCTGTTTAGATCCTCATCAGTAGATTGTGGCAGGATGTGGCTACTGCCTGCTGCCTTGCTGAGTTATGTGTATGTTCTGTACCTCTGGAAAACTAATGATTAGGCTCTGATGAGAAAGCAAACCTCAGTAAGAAAGAACAGTAAGGAAACCCCTACAGTCCACTGTCTGCAGAGTCCCATTTCTTAAATGGGCTGGCTTTGTTTTAATAGTGTTAAAGGCAAAGTTCCACTTAGAGAGAGAAAGCAGAGCGTAGCCTCAGCCTCTGAAATCAGATAGCACTCTTTGCCTATCTGCTGGGAAAGGAGCAGCTGAGGATAATGCCTGCACACAGGCAGCCCTGTATAGTGTTTCAAGGAAAGCTTTGAAAAAGATAAGATTCTCATTTTGTACTTTGACAAAGAGCTGCACTGACTGCAGGAGTTTCCATGTTACACTCACAGCAGGTACAGCAGTTTTCTGGGCTGTTGCTGCAGCACTGCCCTACCTTGTTTTATGGCCCTCCCTGTTTGCCACATCACCAGCTCCTTGGGAGCTGGGGCTGCTGTGGATATGCTAGTCCCAGAGTCTGGAGTCCAACGGTCCACAGGACAACTTTCTGAGACTCTGCAAGCAATGGGAATTACGAGCCCAGACAGACAGCCTTTAGTGCTTTTGCTTGAAAATGGTAAACGTGTAAGAAAAATATTAGGGTTTTATCTGGTATGCAGCAATGCTTTAAATTTGAGCTTACTTACCTTCTAAGTGCTCCACGTATCCCTTATTTGACCAGAGGTTTGCAAACGTGGCCCTAGGAGAGTTGCAGGGGTAACTGGGACTGTATTTAATTAGCAAGGAATGCACTGGCCCCAGCTGCATTCCCTGTAGGAATCGCAACCCACATGGCTACAGGTGCTGTCCTGTTCCTCAGGCCCAGGGACTGCCCTTCCTCAGGCAGAAGTGCTGCATGTTGCAGCTTGTGCTGCATTTGGAAAAGAATATGTTTGGATATCACTATCAGGACAAAAGTCTTTCTATTTTCTGGTTTTTTCTCTGCCAGTGATGGCAGGCAATATCCTTGCATTTAGGGTCCTGTTGCCCTCTTAGTCTTATTATGGATGAACTCCTGGTTATCAAAGCCTTGGTGGATTCACATTTTTTAATGCCTCTTTGACCATTTTGGGGCAGCTGGGCCTGACTCTGACTAGGCATCAGCTGCTGATATTCCTGAGTTCATCTGGAGTTTCAAGTGATTGATACCTCAGAGAATTAAGCTCAAAGTGCACCAGGCGAGACTGCCTAGAGCTAAAATACCCACAGTCAAAGCCCATTAACTGAAACGTCTGTGTTTCACTAAAATACTCCTTGGAAGGCTGAGGCTAATTTTTCCTTTGTTTCCACCATTCTGAAGTGTGCCTCAATGCACTGAGATGTAATACATTGTTATCATGTTTGGGTTGTTGTTTGTTGCTTTTGTTTGTTTGCTTGTTTTTGTTTTTTAAAGTAGTCTAATGGCTAAATACTCTCTTCATTGCTAATTTCCAAATTAAAAAAAAAAGCTAACTTCTATTTCTATGGTCACTTCAGCTTTATCAGGTGACTCTCTTTGCCTGGGACACAATTCAGCTAAGGTCCTGTTATGTGTATCAAAGAGTAATTTATGGTTTCAATGGATGAAGTTA